>NC_085867.1:56605297-56787797 GCF_034702125.1 Engraulis encrasicolus
CTCGCACAGTCAAAATTTTAGGCTCAATATGCGACCAATTGGTCTTAATGTACAGCCCTGGGCTAGGGTAGCATTTGACCCCCCTGAAATCTGATTGGCTACCCCAAGTGCTCCCCCAGAAAATGGACAGTAGCCCCGCCCACTCCTCTCCTCTCCTCTCCTCTCCTTTTTGTTTTCCGTGCTCCTGGACACGGAATTGTTTTCCGTGATGGGCACACGGAAATGCTTTCTATAGGTTTTTACCACAGCACTGTGTTAACTATATCATTAGAAAATACATACCAAATGCTAATCCTAAACAAAATAATGCTACAGCAATTTAAGTTGTGCCCTGACCAAAACATTCCCTAACCTTAACCTGTCATTAAAGACATATTTTTGAGAAATACCTTTTCCAGTTGGTTGCTAGGCTATCAAATTCATATAATGAATGAAAGAAAACTAGCTGTGCCCAGACCAAAACAATCCCTAACCCTAACCTGTCAGTAAGAAATGTTTTTTTTAGAAAAAATATTTGAAATTAGAAAAATCCTCAGAAAACACAAGACTGGAAACAAAGAGCTGTGGGAGTATAGAGAGAGCACTTCTGTGTGTCCATCACGGAAAATAATTCCGTGTCCAGGAGCACGGAATTTTGGCAAAATCTGTGCTCCTGGACACGGATTTTGTGTCCTTAACATCCGTGTCCAGGAGCACGGAATTTTTGGAGATCATGTTGTAATTTGAGTTAAGTTCAGTCAATGTAAGGCACTATATACACTACCGTTCAAAAGTTTGGGGTCACCTTCATTTTTCCAGTTATTTGTTTGCAATTCAAGTTGCAGTTCGCAAACATCTTTTAAATAGCTTGAAATGGAATAATGGAAAGTACTGAACAGCCACAGGTGAAATAAGGTTTGATTACCCATAAAATTGGTTAAACTGGTCAGAAGAGTGAAATCTAACCAAGCTTTTTCACCCATTTATTACATAGAAATGCCGTATTGGCCCGAATATAAGACGTGGTTTTTGTTATAAAAATAGTACTCTAAAAAGGGGGGTCGTCTTATTTCGGCGCGCTAGAGAAAAAAGTAAAAACATTTTTTTTTTTTTTTTTTTTACTTAACCTGAATGCGGCCATTATCCTATGCTTCACAACAACTCAGTAATGGATGGGTTAAGAGATTGTTTTGTCCATATCAAATTTGCAGATGCTTGTTTCGTTATGACTGTTGCACCGCACGTCTATCAACTGTCAATGTCAACGCGATTCGGACGACAGTGCAAGGGGATAAACACAAGTCAATCGCGGCCCGTTGCTCTGCTTTTATTTGTGTTTGGTTTTACAGTCTCATCAGGAAAGCTTTGGTCGTTCTCTCTGGTCAGCCGACAACACCACTAGAAACTAAAGAAATGAAGGGTGATTTGACGAACAACCTGTAGGCTAAGTTTTGGATGCTGTCATCAGCCAATCAATGGTCATCTGTGTGTGCCCGAGAAAGCGGCGCCTTTGACAAGCGGTGCCTTTGACGATATGCCTCGCAACGAGGCAACAACAACACAGAATAATGGTTAAGGCAAGAGATTGTCTTGTTCATATAAAATCACTAGGAGTTTTACCCTTGGTACGAAATGAATATCAATCGGACTTTTAATGTCAACGTGGTCCTGATAGGCAGCGCATGGGTTTCAAGTGCAATGCGTCAATCTGCCTTTGGTCACGTTCGGTTTCTATAGTCCAACGGAAAACTTTGGATGCATAAAATGAACGGCGATTTGGCGAGACGGCTGCTGGTTAGCTATTGCTGTCAACTAAGCATTTCGCAAAATCTGTGCATTGCACAATAGATTGCCTATCTCTACTGGACTGGTTGCCTGGCTGGCGCAGACTAATGCTCTGAGTGTAGGCTATGTTGCGTCGCACTTAGAATAGGCGGGCCCAGGCAGCTGTAGCCTGTAGGTGCCTATTGGCGCTTGACAGGTGAAGTGAGTAAAGAAAGGAAAAGGATATGAGTAACCATCTGTGGTCTTATATCATGGAAATTCCATGAAAATGATATTGTGAAATTAGTTCTTTGTAAAACAAATTAAAAACTGCATTTTGAGAAAAGTTTCCAATGTGAAACAAAATTAAGTCTTCAAAAAACTTTTTTCCCCAAAACATGAGCCTGAAAATGGGGGGTCGTCTTATAATCAGGATCGTCTTATATTCGGGCTAATACGGTACCTGTTTTAGTCAGTTTTTCTACAGACATTTCTTTGATTTATCAGAGAATGCATGGAACTATTGGAAAGCTCAGTGTCTGCCCTTTCCAATGGTAGGTGTATGACATTTGTTGAGTTGCCATCTTGTCCACAAATTCAAGTCAAAGTAGCTGCATGATTTTCTACCCATCAGAATGAACCTTCTTATGAATGCACGATCCATGGTCTCAGCGATGTTTTAGTGTGCAAGCCAGTGCCATACATCGTTGGAAAGTATAGATTATCCTCTTTCAAATGATGTGTATATCATCCGGCATTGTATGGATTGACAGGAGCAGACATCAACTTTTGCATGCATGGGTCTTATAGAGCTCATGGGCAATTCTGGACCACATCTCATCCTGGGAATGAATCTGTAGAACCGCAACTGGCTATTATTAATGGCAAAGGAGTCTACACTTTGATTAGTACACCAGACTAGACACTACCTTAGTAAAGGTACACTTTGATTAGTCAAAAGTTAGTGATACATTTTGGTCTATTCTATGCATTGCCTATACAAGTAAATACTTTTTCCAATATCAAACTGCTGTCAAACTGTTGCATGCTTCAATTTCAGGGAACAATAACTCTATACACTGATTTTATACCAGAACTGAAATTGAAAAGGAAAGCTTGGCTGTCAGAAAGAAGCATTGTGGGAGGAAAGTGTGGTGACCCCAAACTTTTGACCGGTAGTGTAGTTCTTTGTAAATCTTGCCATTTGCAAAGCAATGGGTTTCTGAGGGTCAAATCACAAAAAAAATATTACAAAAAATCACAAAAAAATAACTGATTACTGTTTGACATAGCCTAATAGGAGACCTAAAATGTGCCAAATGTTGCCAAATGTGACCAATGATTACCAACCCAAAAATACTAAAAAGAACGCCTTAAGAATAAAATCCTGCCAGAATTAAACAGAAGTCTTAATTTATATGAACACAAATCTACAGAATATGTATCTGCCCAAAGCCCTTCTTTAACCCATAGATGACCATTGGAAACCGCTCAATCTGGTAACATTACATTACATTACATTACATTGCATTTGGTAGACGCTTTATAACCAAAGCGACTTTCAAAAGAGGACATAATCAAGCCAACATCACAAGCAAATACAAAGTGCACAGGAGATATACAGAACAACAAGAGCAGTTGCAAAGAGGGGTTAGTTGTTTTTTTGTTTTTGTTTTTTGTTTTGTTTTTTTTAATATAAAGAGTAAATAACGAGTACACACACACACAAACACACACTCACAAACTAAACTAAACTAAACTAAACATCATGTCAGGAGTCTGCCCTGGGGCAAGGCCAGTTCAAGCATTAGTCTAGTAGATTCTCTCGAAAGAGGAATGTCTTTAGTTGTTTCTTGAAAGCTGCAAGAAGCAAGCTGCTCAGTCTTGCTGCCTCTGGGAGACTGTTCCACCACTTGGGTACCACAACGGAGAACAATCTTGACTGGGAGTACCTAGAGCGACTGGATGGCAGAGCCAGACGGCTTGTGCTGGATGAGCGCAGTTCTCTTCCAGTAACATAAGGCGTTAGTAGGTCCTTCAGATAAGCTGGGGCCGTTCCTGTGATGGTTTTGTAGGCAAGGGTCAATGCCTTGTGCTTGATCCGGGCGGCGATCGGTAACCAGTGCAACTCAATAAATAGAGGAGTAACATGGGTCCTTTTGGGTTGATTAAAAATCAACCGTGCCGCCGCATTCTGGATCATCTGCAGAGGCTTTAGCGCACAAGCAGGTAGACCTGTCATGAGTGAGTTGCAGTAGTCAACGCGGGACAGGACCGTGGCCTGGACCAGTCGTTGTGTAGAATATTGTGTCAGCACAGGTCTGATATTCCGTACGTTGGACATCTGGATTCGACAGGTCCGGGTGACCGAGTTGATGTAGTTGGAGCATGACAGCTCATCATCAATCATGACGCCGAGGTTTTTGGCGACTTTGTTTGGGGTCACGATGGTGGAGCCTATCTTGAGGTTGATGTTGTGACTGAGGGACTCTTTAGCTGGGATCACCAGGAGCTCTGTCTTGGCCAGGTTCAGCTGTAGGTGGTGGTCCTTCATCCATGTTGACAAGTCGGTGAGGCAGGCAGAGATGCGTTCCGAAACCGTGGTGTCCTCTGGACGGAACGACAGGTACATCTGGGTGTCATCAGCATAGCAGTGGTAGGAGAACCCATGTGTTTGAATGACACGTCCCAGGGAGGAGGTGTATATTGCAAACAGAAGGGGTCCCAGCACTGATCCTTGGGGTACGCCTATGGAGAGGGCGAACGTTCATTAGTTCTTCATTTCGTTCATTCCGTAGTTACCAGATTTCATTAATATTCCTGCAGAAACCGCTACTGAACACAATGTCAGAGAGTCTAATATTATGTCTTATCCATTGTCTCTGACAGCGTCAGACACCTTTCTCTCCGACTGTCTTTAGTCTCGTGCAAAGAGGCGGGACCAAGCAAACAGCAGGCATCGCTCTACTTAAAGTCAGAGCGGCCAGCAACCAGCCAGTAGTGTGCGAGTCTGGATTTCCGGTGACTTTTTAGATTAACGCCTCTAGCGACCGTCTTCTGGGCGTTCGGAATAAGTGTGGAGTGCTCTCGCTGTGGAGTGCTGTGTCACAATGACAATGGGAGTTGGAGTTTCCCAATGGGCTTTCACTTTCTTTCACTTTCAACTAAAATACCGTTATATCCAGCAATGTCATTGTTAACACTAATTAACCCATTAAATAATTGCTATCTGTGAAGCATTTATATGGGCTTTTTCAATTATTTTTTTTGGGGGGGGGGATGAACTGAAATTAACTAGTTCATTTATTTTGTGAACTATGAATGAACTAGTTCATTTTGAAATAAATATGAACTATGAACGAACTAGTTCATTCTGAGAGCTGTGAACTTGAACTTGAACTAGTTCACGTACAAAATGAACTTTCCCAACACTGGTGTGCACACTATTGGTATTGATGTTGCACCTTGTTACATTAGTGAGAGAGGATTGATATTTGTTGTTTTTTGCCAGTCATGTTGATCATTGTGTGAGACTATGTACAAAGGCTCACACATTAATAACAGTGTTGGGAATCTGTGTATTGGTTTACCTTGGTTTTGAGAAGTGTTTGTCACTTCCCTTGGGATCTAACAAAGCAGAAACTTCTCTGCCTTTTCCAATTATGGACAGTCATCCATGAAACACTAACTCGTCCATGCCCACTGCCCATGATGAAAGGGATGAAAATTGAAATGACATATATTGCCAGAAAGTAAAACGGTGGTCATTAATGCTAGATATGGCTGCAGCCTAGGGCCCCCCACCAACCTGTTAACCTGCAGTTATGGAACAACATTGTTGGCCATTCACCCCAATTAACCCCATTGGAATGACTTAGAATTAGATATTAGAGGCTATTTTTTACAGATATTTCTTGTAATTTTTATGCCAAATTAATCATGTGAAAATGCATTCTAAATGTTTGCAAATATGTGTAAACAACCTTTTCGGAAGCTTTTATGTCAATGTGTGTACATGTCTATGGGCCGTATTGTAGACCATATTTTGCTATTTTACCAAAAATAATTTCACTAAATACTAAAAATATATATTTATTTATATTATTTATATCATTTAATGAGTGTTAGTAATATATTGAAGATTTATCAAGGAAACATTGTCTTTTTAAGGGACAAAAATGATTTTACTGACGATTCCACGACTGCATGAAGTTGCCATATGGCAACCATTAGCTAAAAATTTAATTAAAAATAGAAATTCTACAATTTGTTGAGAAATCTATTATTTAACTCATTTTAACACTAAAAAAGCACTTTAAAAACATTTTTACATTGTAAATATAATAATTCATGCAGTAGAGGGCTAGCTGTCCCAGGCCATCTTAATCTGGCCCTGACGGTGGTGCTTATGCTTAAATGCATTGATTAAGTGTATTTATGTATGGTTGTGCTCATGTGTCATATTTTATGCATATAGCTGTATGGTTATACTTCATGCAGGGACAGAAACTCAGACGGAGATGCTGACCACCACCCGGGCACCAACCCCCTGCAGTCTCCCTTGGAGAAGGCGTCTCCTGCACTGGAAAAGGCAGCGGAGGAGGCAGACAACCTCAAGAACAACAACCACCACAGTGGCCAAACCAGCATTCACATCCCAGTGACCATCACTTCCCCTCCAGGAGAGACCACCACCATTCCCCGTGTGTATCATTACCAGTTCTCATTGGGGATGCAAATTATCGATGAATTAATTAATTATTAGTTGATTGACCTTATCAATCGACTTACGATTAATTGATAAGCTGCGTATTTCCACATCTCCATGTTTCCTGAAAAAAAACCTTATTAAATCTAAACATTTTAATTAAAAATGGAGAAAAAAATGCTGAATTTAAAATAATTCTATTTATATTCTTTAATTCAAAGGTGATTTTAATATTTTCTCTATTCACACCCCTCTTCACGTGCCCATTTCACCTGGGTCTCTCGTCAGTCGAATTGGCAATTACAGTTTTTTTCAATTGCTAACAAGCACTTACCCATACTATGGATACTTTTTCTAAACTCTTAACACAGACTACCACCTACCAAACACAATTGGCTAAACAGTTAATTTTCTTCTCAAAAGCACACTGTTAAATATACACAAAGTACTCATTTCGAAATAGATCACATCGTTTTCTGTACACACTCACTTTACCAAAACACTAGAAACATGGCTCAAAATGAAATACGTCTGTCAAACAATAACACTTGTTTTCATTTCACAAGGAACATTGAGTCAATCAAATTACACAAAACTTCAAAACACTGGCCATGTATTGCCAACATTACAGAAGCTGCATAGACTTTTACATTTCAAATTTACATGTAGCCTATTGCATGCATTCAAATCATGCAATTCACTGTTTTCACTAAATTTCCAAAGGCAACAGGACTCGGACCTCATGTGTTGTTGACATTCAAGATGATTCCGGTACGAAGCATTTTTTATTGTTGACTACAGGTGGTAAAGTAGAACTTTTTATAATATGATAAAACATACAACGTTTTAGTAGTAGAGTAGAGTAGAGTAACTTTATTACTGTAATCCCCAGGGGGAAATTCAGGTATCCAGTAGCTTACATAAATACACAAATAAACAAATGCCCACATGGACATTTCAAGACACAAATAACACAGGAATAATCACAAATAACACAGGAGGGGGGCAAAAAAGATAAAGAATGTGAAAATGTAATATGTAAAAAGTGTAAAAATGTTGCAATGTTACTTACAGTGAACAAAATATCATGAAACAAATACATATAAAAGCACAAACAAGACGGTTGCCTAGGGCGCCAAATATCTTGGGAGGATAAAGCCTAAAAGTCTACACAGAATTAGAATGTCACACAAAATACATAAAACATTACAGTAAACCTTACACTGACAATGCTGTCAATGGTATTCATGGCCACTCAGTATATGTAGGTACCACAGATCTTAGATCAAATTGAAGACACTCTGCTTACAGATGCAAATTTTGAAATTCACAAAAGGAATGGGGGTGCTTCCCAAAAGCATTTCCATTCTGTGATTGTGAGACAACTTTTTACTGTAAAAACTGTTGTCAAAAACGGTCAACAGAACCAAACAACTAAAATGGGAGGGGTTTCTTCTACTTTTATCAATAATATGTTTACTGTACTCTTGCTACTGTCATGCAAAGGCATTTTTACTGAAATAAGGGATTTGGATGTTGTATTTCCAGTTTTGACACAGTGTGTGAAAGCATTTGAAAATAAGCCATAAAAGATACATTGTTTTGTTGCTGTGGTTATCCTGTGTGTAAAGGAAATGTTTGCATTTTAGAAATGCATTCATTGACTGCTAATTGTGTGAAAAGGCATGTAATGTGTCAACTGCATGGCCATGGAAAGCCCTTGGTGTGTTAACTGTGTTAAGAGTTTTGCAAATGTCGCTGAGGATTGGACAAATGCTTGTTAGCAATTGAAAAAAACTGTAATTGCGATTACTTTAAAAAAAATGATTAACGCATTATTCGATTAAAGTCGATTAATCGATTAATTGTTGACATCTCTAGTTCTCATACTGGCTACGTTTACATGATGGTTTTAATTTTGAATGAATAATAATTAAATAGTTCTGTCGAGTTTACATTGCACTTTCATTTAATTCCGAATTGTGAAGTGTTTTCAAAGCGGAATTTGTTTTCCAAGTGGTTTTGTTCGACATTAAATATCCCATATAACCGAGGCCAGTGTGCAAGCACAGGCATTGTTTTTGTGTGTTTTTGTTAGTTCGGGTGTTTGTTTATTTGTTATTTGCCAAAAATGTTGTGTCACGTCCTTGGCCTGTCTGTGTTTGTATTTGCAGTGAATAACTTAGAGGTGTGTGTGTGTGTGTGTGTGTGTGTGTGTGTGTGTGTGTGTGTGTGTGTGTGTGTGTGTGCGTGTGCGTGTGCGTGCGTGTGTGCGTGTGTGTGTGAGTGTGTGTACGTGTGTGTGTGTGCCTTTGCAGTGAATGTCCTTGATGGGGAGAGCCTTCTGCAGCCTGAGGAGGAGGCCCAAAATGGTCCGCGACAGATTCTCCCTTACAGCTCCATGTTTGTGTTTGGACCAACCAACCCGTAAGTCTGAGCTTTAAAATACTATTGGGGACACAGACTGGCTACCAGGGGAACAGATGGGCAAATCACCCTTAAACAGTAACTTTTAAAAGGTTTTGAAGAAAAAAAATCTAAGCCCAGTCAGCATAATATAGAATATTGAAGTGACATGTAACCCTCTATAACCCTTTCAACACAATGCCCCCCTCAAAGGTGTCTTGCACCATATTGACTCTTTGGGAGTCGACTTCACAGACACAATCCACCAAATTAGAAATAATATTTATAAAAAGTCTCATTTGAGAGGACTGTCAGTCAAAGACTGAACATGTGTAATGTGATTACACAGTGCAGGATTATTTTCTTTAGCAGAAAATGATTTTCTTTAGTAGTAACAAAAATCTTACAGCTTGCTTGGATACGTTGTATTCCTCAAGACCAACTCTAGTTTATTTTTTATTTCATTCATTTTGAAAGAACACTGAGAGAGTTTGATGGTGAAAATATCAATGTCACATGGTATCAAAATAAAATACTTCGAACCAAATATTTCAACATCTTCCAAAGAGGTGAAATTTCCTTGTGACTGGTTTGGCATAATTCTGCATTTGCCTTGTTTCAGTCATTTCTGTCTTTGGCTGAAAGTGGGGATGATGGGCCTTCAATTTCACCCTTGGCCCCTGCCTGGATGCGAATAATAATTGTGTACTGAGCACTTTCATCTGTTGAGACTAATGCTTTAGTATGCATTGCGCTGATATTATGCATTAACAATTTCGCCCTTGGCTCCTTCCTGGATGCGAATGACCCTTGTTTACTGAAATGTTTACTTTAGTCTGGTGAGACGCACTGTGTGCAAGTTATGTGTTAACAAAATTCACCCTTAGCCCCTGCCTGGATGCAAATGGTATTTGTTTACTGAGCCTTCATGTGGTTTTAGCATATTGACTAGCTGCAGAAAAATAAATATTTGCACTTTCCTTTTGGACTGAAATGTGTGTTTTTAAAAAAATAAAAAAATATATTATATATATATATTTTTTTAAGTACAAAGTAATATACTTTTGGTCTAATTCACCTCCAGTGCATGGACCCTGAAATAGGAATATGTGTGCTGGTGTGCTTTTTGTACAGGGTGAGGAGGCTGTGCCATTACATTGTGAACATGCGCTACTTTGAGGTGTGCATCCTCCTGGTGATCACCATGAGCAGCATCGCCCTGGCAGCAGAGGATCCCGTGCAGACCAACGCGCCGCGCAACAATGTGAGTCTTTTCGGTAACGCTTAATTTGACGCCTGCGTCATATGTATGACACGACAGTGCCGTAACGCAGTCACGAATGTATCATAAACAGTATGTCCATGTCATAAACATGTTATGACTGTTGTCGTCTTTTCTCTGGGAAGCGAATACAACACAACCCCCCTTTTGAATTTTTGAAGTAATAATACACCCCCAGTCATTAAGTTTGAGAGTGATTCTACGATTCGCCTACACTTTTGGCAAAAGCAAAATGTCAATTATCAGTATTTTTTTCAACTAAATGACCTAGATGTTTACATAGTGTATATATTGAAGTTTCCAAACAAACAAATTGCCAAGCTTAATCTTAAATCATTTGATAAATACTCTAATGAAAGCAAACATTTGCTTAATTATTTTGTCAACATTGTTATGGACAAATACTATGTCATTTCAAACATATATATAAATACTACAGAGTTGAAACAATATACGTTTGAAAGTGCTTATGTCCCTTAGCAATAATGTTGTCATTAATCTGTGCAACTGATATAGAAAATGTGATTGTTGAGCTTCATAAGTAGGATTTTATGATTCACTGTGATACAGACTGACACATTTTTCATTATAAATCCCTGTAACGTGTGATTTGAATTCAGTCACCCTCCTTACACAAGACTTCCTTCTCCAGAGATAATCCCTAGTGTCTGTTCATAGGATTTTTCCAACACATAAGGGATCAAGCTCAAAAACACTTTCAAAACAGTCAACCGTGTTACTCAACTGTGTTACGGTCAACAGTGCAGGGGAACAAGTCTGCACTTTTTTAGGAGAAAAAACAGAGCAGAAAAACCCATCTCCCTAGAACACAAATTATTTTGTTTGTTTGTCTGTCAATATGGAGATAAATTGGCAAAAACATACTCCTCCTCAACTGTCATCAGTGTTGCCAGATGGGGCTGGTTCCCGCCCAATTGGGCTGTTTCATGCTTGCAGATTTGACGGACTGGGCAACACATCGTGCACTGCCTGGACAAGAAATTTGATGTGGTGGGGCTCAGCTGTCCAGATCTCATTCCAAGTTACTTTGCACTCCAGCACATACTCCCATCTTGTCCAGGCCCCCTGCTATCTCATGCCCATGGCCCTACAGGATAGCATCTCATCTACATCAGCCCTCACCTCCTCTTGGATCAGGCGCCGCCTCTCTTTCCCCCTGGTGTTCATTTTCGGAATTGGAAAGGATCTCATTCCCGCTCTGCCTCGTGTCACCACTCCCACCAGAGCCCTGTGTCGCAGCCTAGCTTCAGCGGTCTGTACAGCCTCTTCTGCCTTCCACTTCCTGCCTGTCCTCACTTGGATACCAGCATTGGCCACCTTTGGATCACTGGAGTCCTTGTACCGCACCACCTCTCTTACCCTTGCTACCTTGAACTCCTCCTCCAAGGACTTAAAGGGCAGCTGCAGCTTGTTGTTGCGCCCGTAGAGTGCGATGCTGCTCAGGCTTTCAGGTAACCCCAGCTACCTCTGCAGGTGGTTGCTGACTTTTCTTTCCAAGGTCTCTACTGTGGAAACTGGGACGGCATACACAAGGAGAGGCCACAGGATCCTGGGGATGATGCCGCGCTGGTACACCCAGGCTTTGAATTTTCCAGGTAGCCCGGATTTGTCCACGACTTTCAGCCAGCCATCCAACTCAGCACAGGTGGTCTGGCTAGATGTTGCATCCTTGAGAGAGCTGTCAAACACCTTGCCCAAGCTCTTGATTGGCTTCTCTTTGATCGTTGGGATGGCTGTGCCAGATGTTAAAACGGAACTTGTCTTCCACCTTTCCTTTCCTCAGCACAATTGATCTGGATTTGGCAGGCTTACAACTCATTCGGGCCCACTCCATTATCTTCTCCAGACCCTTCAGAATCCATCGGCATCCTAGGACTGATTCTGTGGTGACTGTAAGGTCATCCATGAATGCCCTGATGGGTGGCTGACGTTGTCCAGAGCTCATCAGAGGTCCTCTGCACTCTGGCTTCGCAGACTTGGTGAGCATATTCATGGCCAAGGAGAATAGCGTCACAGAGATGGTACACCCTGTGATGATGCCTATGTCTACCTTGTTGCAGCTTGATGGAGTTGCTCCTCTCTCTCTCTCTCTCTCTCTCTCTCTCTCTCTCTCTCTCTCTCTCTTTCTCTCTCTCACACACACACACACACACACACACACACACACACACACACACACACACACACACACACACACACACACACACACACACACACACACACACACACACAGTCTCTCTCACACACACACACACAGACACAGACACACACACACACACACACACACACACACACACACACACACACACACACACACACACACACACACACACACACACACACACACACACACACACACACACACACAATGTAACAACCTCTCTCTTCAGAAAAACTTCCCGGAAGTTAACATGGTTATGAAAAGATACCTACTGTATGATTGGCGGAGCCAAGTTTCCAGCTGAATTTCTCTGGAGAACTTTTCCCGTGCATTTGTTATTGTCTCGCACAAGTTGTCACTCCCGCCGTCAATCTGCAATACCAATCAACTTTAGTAAGGTAACCGTTCTCTGCCTTGGAAACAGATTATTAACTACAGATGAGAAAGTTTGCTGCTTGCTTCTGAAATCCCGGACTGGAGTTTACTACTACTACGGATCTGGTAGGCCCTCTGATTCTGACTGACAGTGACATTGACGATCTTTCTTTTTCTTTTGCTTTGTCCTTGAAGATGTGACTTTGCTGGTGTTTGGGATTTATTATTTGAGGGGGGATGTAAAGACTATACTGGAACTGTTCGTTTTGCTTGTGGAACTAAATGGGTGAGACTGTTTTCTTATGGAATGTTTTTTTTTGGTGATGGACTGAACTCTTTACTGCTACGAACTAAACGTTAAGTTACTGCTATGAACTGAACAAACCTTTGGATGAGCAATATACTGCAAACATGAAATGTGGTTGGTTGTTGAGTGTTCCTTTTTGATGTTCAATCCCATATTATCAAGTGTTGCGTTGCTACAATGAGATAATTTAATTTAAATTAATTTGAAAAGGGTACATGTTGCATTTTATGCTCGTTTAGCTGTATGCATGTAATCTTGTGACAATTTTCCGACCTGACGTGACTTAAACTCATATTGGCAGTTTTTAAGCTGTCTTGCAAGCTGTCTTGTGCCCCGGCAAACTGTAAAGGAGAAACTGTTACATAAAATGGCACCCCAGATAAATTAACCTAGCCTGGCTCTCACGCAGACCCTTTGTGCTTCATGCATCTTTGTTAAACTTTGTGAGCTCGCACGTAGGTCTGGAAATCTTAGAGGAGCCCGAACGGAATCAGATATTTCACAGACTGTCCAATAAGAATCGCGGGGCGGGATATATACATATATATATTGGGTATATACAAGTCAGTGGTTGAAGTAGTACGTGATTTTAAAAAAATCCACAGGAATTCTCCAATCAAGTTTGAGCTGTTTTGAATACACCCAAGCTTTTCCAGAGCTAAGCGATTGACAATGTTCTAGATGGTTGGTAACAACCATCGCTTTAAAATTAACCTGCCTGGCGAAGGAAATTATTTTGCAACACCTATTTATTTGTAACAGTGATACCAGCACTAGCTTTCAGTGCATTGCTTTGTTTCAGTGGCTACTCCAGCTAGTAGCCTGCCCAAAATGGCTACCAAAATGGGGCCCGTCACACAAACCAGCCAAGCTTGGATTCAAGCCCCACAATCTCAAGGCCCTGTGACTTCTTCCACTACAGCTGTTCAAAAAATGGTGTCATCTTCAGACAGGTTATACATGTAATCTTGTGACGGTTTTCCGACCTGACGTGACTGAAACTCAATTCTTCAAAACATATTGGCAGTTTTTAAGCTGTCTGGCACCCCAACAAACTTTAAAGGAAACACACACACACACACATACACACCCAAACACACGTGCACACACGTGCACACACACACACACACACACACACACACACACACACACACACACACACACACACACACACACACACACACACACACACACACACACACACACGCGCGCGCACACACACACACACAAACGCGCGCGCACACACACAAACATAGGCATACGTGAATTTACATTCTTTCTCTGACACATTCACACACACAACACACACTCACACATGAGCTGTAATAAGACATTTACAGATTGCTTGGCCACACCAAAGTGTTTCATGATAAGGAGATTAGGTACAGTATAGTAGGCTTTTTTCAAAGAAGAGACGGCACCTTGCTCAAAATGTATTTTTGTGTTTCTGCGAGTGCCTTCTTCAGTGCGCAACAATGTAACAAAGGCATATGCTGAAACGCATTTGTGCAATAAAAATACAATTTATGCAAGGTGCGGCCTCTTCTTTGAAAAACTGAGTTGTACATTTAGGCCAGCACGCTCACAATCTCAGTATTTAAAAGTGACGCCTACTCCAAGCTGAACAACAGTATATGAGCCAATTTCTATTTGAGGCTCTTGTGTGATGTTTGTCGACTGAATTATATTCATTTACTGTCTCTCTTTCTCCATTTTTCAGGTTTTGAAATACTTAGATTACGTCTTCACTGGGGTGTTCACCTTTGAGATGGTAATTAAGGTAAGGAGTGGTTGCCTGAATTACTGCCATATTGGGTGATATCATACACGTTTACATTGGCTATTGCCTGTGGGCTCAGGTCCAAAAACAAATGATAAAAAACGCACACACACAGCACCAATAAAGGTCTGAATGGGTGATTCCGCCGAATCGGTACATATTCCCAAAACCACATGTCCCAGAGATAAAGGGCCATAAAATCATTACAATAATAATTACATGCATAATTTTAAAGCTTTATTTTGTCACCAATCCGATGTTAAAAATAAGGCATTTTATTGTCATTTTCTCATTTAAATTTTTTTTTGTGGACAAAACAGGGATTTGGGCCTGTCCCTCACAGTAAAAAGTTGTCTTTCAAGCTGTCTTTTATGATTGATTGATTGATTCCTTTTATTGACATTGTACAAAACATTAAAAAAGTATAAAAATAAATAAGTCAATAAATATGTCTTGAAAAGCTTGTACAACACGTCAAGAGGATAACACAAAAAAAGCTTGCAGCTTGTTTCCATTGTGGTCCTTGTGAATGTGCAATGTGTACTACGTGTATGTGGTAGTTAAAATCAGTGTATGGACAGGGACACCACAAAGAAACAAACAAAAACACACAACTCCCACACACAACTCTCACACACATCCGCTCACACTAGCAAACCACTCCTCCTATCCTGGACACACTCTCAACCAACCTCTCCCCACCCCTCCCCCACTGCAAACGGAGTAGCCACCCCCCACCATTACGACAGGACTAGTCAGGAGCGCACTGCGACGGCTTAAGGGCGGGTTATACTTCCTTTCAGTGCCACAGAGTGAGCTTGTCGCAGCCATGATGCAGTTAATTTTGGTTTATGCCCTGTAAAGCACGGTCTGCGCGATGTCATTCCACGTTCAAACTGCCTTCAATACAAAGAGTAACCTAGACGTGTCGGATGTTTTTTTAGCTTCACAGACTCGGCGACAATGAAAATGAAACATTAAATCTTTATATCATGTGCATGTTTGATCGCACTGGCAGCCACCGTGGTAGTTTGGAACAAAGAAGTGGCTCATTTGTCGAGGACGAAGCGGAATGTTTCCTCGACCTCGGAAACACTGTTCAACTGTCAAAATAACTTCAGTGTCGTAACTTGCAAGCGCACGTGTTGTCTTTGGTTCGTGTAAATAAATGAAACGACAAAGCACGGGCAACGGTAACGCTTTATTTTACGGTACAGTATTTACTATGTACTTTCTGGGTAACAACTGGGTAACAGAGGGAAATTACATGGTACCTAGAATGTAAAAAGGGGGTAAATACGATGTAAATACTGTGTAATTACAGAGGAAAAAACTCAAAAGTTACCGTGAAACTACACTGTGTATTTTCTGGGTAACAACTGGGTAACAGAGAGAAATGACCCAATTATTATCCAGAAAATACACAGTGTAGTTTCTTGGTAAGTTTTGTGTTTTCCCCTGTAATTACATAGTATTTACATCGTAATTACCCCCTTTTTTTCCATTCTAGGTACCATGTAACTTCTCTCTACGGTACAGTATTTACTATGTACTTTCTGGGTAACAACTGGGTAACAGAGAGAAGTTACATGGTACCTAGAATGTAAAAAGGGGGGTAATTACGATGTAAATACTATGTAATTAGAGGGAAAAACCTCAAAACGTACCATGACACTACACAGTGTATTTTCTGGGTAATTATTGTTTGATGGCAATTTAAAAAAGGATGAAAGTACTACCTATTTACCTGTTTGTTTTACAGCAATACCACATTTAATTACTAGGTTAATGTGCTGCTCTGGATGGTAATTATACAACTCCAAAGTCAGAACTTACAAGGAACAGTATTTCATTTTAGTTACTGTGTTTATCACCATACATACCCATTTATTGCATGGGTAAATGTGGTACTTACCTGACAAAACAATTGCTGATGTCACACATTGCCATGGGCTTTATCTTCATTCTTGTAGCCGTTGAGTCAAAAGTGTTTGGTAAGTACATGGTAGGTTTCTGCAATGTTACCAAGTAACATATATTTATTTACCAGGTAAAAAAGGGGAAACTGTACTGTAAAGTAAAGCGAATGCTCTTACCAAAGTATTACCAATTTCTTACCAAGTCATTAAACTTGTTTCATAAATCATGTAAGTACATGGTAAGTTTCTGCACTGTTACCGAGTTACAGATATTCAGTTACTAGGTAAAGAAGGGGAAACTGTACTGTAAAGTAAAGCGAACGCTCTTACCAAAGTATTACCAATTTCTTACCAAGAAAATAAACTTGCTATGGTAAGTATCTGCACTGTTACCAAGTAACAGATATTCAGTTACTAGGTAAAGAAGGGGAAACTGTACTGTAAAGTAAAGCGAACGCTCTTACCAAAGTATTACCAATTTCTTACCAAGCAATTATACTTATTTCATGTATCATGTAAGTACATGGTAAGTTTCTGCACTGTTACCGAGTTACAGATATTCAGTTACCAGGTAAAGAAGGGGAAACTGTACTGTAAAGTAAAGCGAACGCTCTTACCAAATATTACCAATTTCTTAACAAGCAATTATACTTATTTCATGTATCATGTAAGTACATGGTAAGTTTCTGCACTGTTACTGAGTTACAGATATTCAGTTACCAGGTAAAGAAGGGGAAACTGTACTGTAAAGTAAAGCGAACGCTCTAACCAAAGTATTACCAATTTCTTACCAAGAAAATAAACTTGTTATATACAGTATCATGTACTGTAAGTACATGGTAAGTATCTGCACTGTTACCAAGTAACAGATATTCAGTTACCAGGTAAAGAAGGGGAAACTGTACTGTAAAGTAAAGCGAACGCTCTTACCAAAGTATTACCAATTTCTTACCAAGCAATTATACTTATTTCATGTATCATGTAAGTACATGGTAAGTTTCTGCACTGTTACCGAGTTACAGATATTCAGTTACCAGGTAAAGAAGGGGAAACTGTACTGTAAAGTAAAGCGAACGCTCTTACCAAATATTACCAATTTCTTAACAAGCAATTATACTTATTTCATGTATCATGTAAGTACATGGTAAGTTTCTGCACTGTTACTGAGTTACAGATATTCAGTTACCAGGTAAAGAAGAGGAAACTGTACTGTAAAGTAAAGTGAACGCTCTTACCAAAGTAGTACCAATTTCTTACCAAGTAATTAAACTGTTTCATAAATCATGTAAGTACATGGTAAGTTTCTGCACTGTTACCGAGTTACAGATATTCAGTTACTAGGTAAAGAAGGGAACTGTACTGTAAAGTAAAGCGAACGCTCTTACCAAAGTATTACCAATTTCTTACCAAGCAATTAAACATATTTCATGTATCATGTATGTTAGGGTGCATCAGTTGCCCCCTATGAAAAGATATTGCCTTGGCCCTATAGTAAAAATGTTCTACACCCAGTAAAAACACACTGTGTAAAATATTTTGAAATTTGGATGAAGTCTACCGGGGCCACCAGCCCCATGAAAATAGAAAATAATGGTGATAGTCAGAATCTTGGAATAGAAATGGACATTTTGCTGCATAAAGCTACCCAATAAAAAACATATTGTCTCAGCTCTGTGATAAAAATGTTCTATGCACAGTAAAATCACTCTGTGTAAAATATTTTAAAATTTGGATGAAGTCTACCGGGGCCACCAGCCCCATGAAAATAGAAAATAATGGTGACAGTCAAAATCTTGGATAGAAACAGGGCTGGACTGGCCATCTGGCATGGCGGGCATTTCCCGGTGAGCCCCGCACCCTCGTGGGCCCCCATTTTTTTTTTTTACATTACTGAAAATAGGGGCCCATGAGGGTGCGGGGCCCACCGGTGAGTCAGTTCTCCGGCACTAGTAATAATGAGGGGGCCCCCTTAAATCCAAAAGTGCCCGGGCCCTATTTATCGCCCAGTCCAGCCCTGAATAGAAATGGACATTTTGCTGCATAAAGCTACCCAATAAAAACATATTGCCTCAGCTGTGTGATAATGTTCTATGCACAGTAAAATCACTCTTTGGAAAATGTGTTGAAATTTAGATTAATTCTACTTGGTCCGCAGGCCCATGAAAATACAAAACAATGGTGATAGTGATGGGCAACCTGGATTCCAAAGTCCAGTGCCACATATTCCAAATATAGCCAATATAATGAACCAGCTGACCCACTGCCAGTGTCAAGCAAGAGATTGCGAAGTTGTATGACTTTTTGTGTGCTTCACCTGTGGGCCTACAGGATTGTGCAGGTAGCTGTTAATACCTGGTGGAACATCTGTACTAAAGCTGTGAATGCTCCTTGGAATTACTTGAAGAAATCCCTGCAGTAGTTCAATAGAGTACATACAATACAACTGTATGTGATGTTGGAAAGAGTGGCTTCCCAAAACCTGTACTTAAGTGGCTTCTATGTCATGGGTATCACCAGGTCCAGAGTCCATTGCCAAGGGCCTCTCAGGTAAGTTATGGTACTCATCTGATGGAGTAAAGTGAAATACTTCCACAGGCGATGGGATAAAGAAGTAATGGCACTCTTCAATACAGTTGTATTGACTGCTTTGTAGCCTAGGCATTCCAAGGAATATTCACAGCTTTGGTACAGATGTTCCTCCATGAATTGTAGGCCCACAGGTGAAACACACAAATATAACAGTCATGCAGCTTTGCAATCTCTTGCTTGATACTAGCAGTGGTCCAAGGCAGCAAGGAATTTATATTGTGTTGCAAAAGAGCAAATTTGCCTAAATATAGCCGTTTGACCATCAGTCTGTCCTGAGACTGAAGTCTGTGTAAGTGGATCGACTGAATACACAACCTGCTTAGATATTTCTTCTGTTTGTGCTCCCAATACAGGTGATCTCACTAATTACCTCATCAACCTGGCTTAAGTGGTAATTAGGCTCAGCTGGTTCATTATATTGGCTGGGGCAAATGTGTCACGCGGTTTGTCCACCTCTGTTTTAAGACAATGGCAAACCTAGATTCAAAAGCTACAATCCAGTGCCACAGATTTCAAATTACCTGGTTTTACCTGTCCAATTGCCCTAACTTGAAAGGTAAAACTAGGTATGTCATTTGGAATATGTGGCACTGGAGTTCAGCTTTGGAATCCAGGTTGCCCATCACCATCACCATTATTTTGTATTTTCATGGGCCTGGTGGACCCGGTAGAATTCATCTAAATTTCAACACATTTTACACAGAGTGATTTTACTGTGCATAGAACATTTTTATCACAGAGCTGAGACAATATGTTTTTTACTGGGTAGCTTTATGCAGCAAAATGTCCATTTCTATTCCAAGATTCTGACTATCACCATTATTTTCTATTTTCATGGGGCTGGTGGCCCCGGTAGACTTCATCCAAATTTCAAAATATTTTACACAGTGTGTTTTTACTGGGTGTAGAACATTTTTACAATAGGGCCAAGGCAATATCTTTTCATAGGGGGCATCTGATGCACCCTAATGTAGGTACATGGTAAGTTTCTGCACTGTTACCGAGTTACAGATATTCAGTTACCAGGTAAAGAAGGGGAAACTGTACTGTAAAGTAAAGTGAACGCTCTTACCAAAGTATTACCAATTTCTTACCAAGAAAGTAAAGGTGTTTCATATATCATGTAAGTACATGGTAGGTTTCTGCACTGTTACCGAGTTACAGATATTCATTTACCAGGTAAAGAAGGGAAAAAAATACATCAAAAGCAAATCAAAGCATTATTGTGGAAATCATTTTTTTTTATTATTGTATATTGTGGCAAACGACAGTATTGCAACTATGCTGCTCATTGGAACTGTGCTGCTTATTGCCAAATTTTATTATGTTTAGGTAATAAACTAATATATACTAGTATGAATGTAACCCACTACTAGGTATGTACACGTCGATGATAGGCCAGGTTCAATAGCTAGAGAATAAAGACACTAGGCTCTGGGAGAGTGCAAAAAGATAAGTGCAATTAAAAGACACCACACAAGGATTAACTTTTTTTCTTTCTTTAGTTATGAATTGCAAGGTAGAAAATATGTACATATTCCCAAAATAAAAGAAAAGAATTGACCCTTTAAAATAAAATAAAATGAATTGTCCTTCAAAAGTGAGTAATTGTCTATTTTCCAAAAGTTGGGAACAGTCCTTTAAATCAGTCCTTTAAATCCTCAAAGAGAAAAGAGTTCCTTTCAGTTGTTCAAGAAAAAAAAAAAAAAGTAGTTCCTTTATAGTAGTTCCGTTCAGTTTAGTTCAGTTTGTAAACCGTTAAAGTAACAACTCAAGTAAGTCAGTCAGTGTTGTTGTGACACAGGCAGGTCACAACCCTACCACATATGCGCCATGTACAATGACACAGGACAGGATCCGACTCAATGGGGTGGGTGGCTCGCCATCAAACGCAGTCATCAATCCACAGCAGAATCCAGGTTCAAAAAACGTCACCTGTGTAACCATACCCTTAGTTAAGCTACACATGTACACAGGACAATGTTCACATTTCTTATCAAATATCAGTTCAAACAGTTTAAACTTAAAGTAGTTGTACACAGGGGTGGAAAGTAACTAATTACATTTACTCAAGTATTGTACTTGAGTAGCATTTATGAGTAGGCCTACTTTGTACTTTTTAAGTAGTTTTTAAAATGAATACTTTTACTAGTATTTGAGTACATTTGACCCAAGTAGTTAACTCAATTACACTGGAACCTGGCCTGAGTACTGAGTAAAAAATAGACAAAATGCCACGCAAAATAATGCCACAATCTGCCGGAAATGAAAGATTATGCAGGATGGCACACAGCATTTCCACGATTGTACTATCTTGGATCAATGTATTGGATGATGGCTGGTGCCAAGCAAGAGATAGAGGTTATGGAGGACGATATTCAAGAAAAAGAAACATTAAATTAAATGTAACTAAGTACTTTTACTCAAATTGCATTTTTAAGTGAAGTACTTTTTACTTTTACTTGAGTAGATTTTTAGATAGGTAGGCCTACTTTTACTTTTACTCGAGTAGGATTTAGGCAAAGTAAAGATACTTTTACTTGAGTAGGCCTACAAATTTTCTGTAGCCTACTCTTTCCACCTCTGGTTGTACAACATTAATATCAATCTTCTCAAAGGAAAATATATGGAAACCGCATAAGCTTACACTTCATT
Source organism: Engraulis encrasicolus (assembly GCF_034702125.1). Classification (NCBI taxonomy): domain Eukaryota; kingdom Metazoa; phylum Chordata; class Actinopteri; order Clupeiformes; family Engraulidae; genus Engraulis; species Engraulis encrasicolus. The sequence continues at coordinate 56,627,244 of NC_085867.1, forward strand.
TATACTGAAAAGCATTGCATACCATTCAGTTACATAACCATTATCAAATAACAGGATGAATACTATGAAAAACATCACTCGGTACTGAAACCGCGGGAATTACACACAGATATTGCCGAGCACAGTAATGATAAGGAGGACTCGTTCAGACCTCTCCCCTCGCACGTGATGGGTGCGTGATCACAAGCATGTGAATTACAGGCAGCTCATTCCAAGCTTTAAACTTACTCAATTCAACCAAAATATACCCTTTTCTCACTAAACACAAGTATGAACAAAACAAAATACAATCCTGAAGTTTCACCGAAGTATTTCACAGTGATAAGCAATAACACTCAAGTTACATCAGAAGGGAAAATAAGTTACAGGTGGTTGCCTTACCGAGACGATTCAACAGAAACAATACACGACGAAGCGCAGCTTCTTTCTCTTCAAAACACAAAAGATTTACAGAGCAGGTCGCTCGGTGGTCCAAAAGGAAACTTAGAAGTAGTTATCATTAACTTAGAATTACTTTTCTATCAATATCTAGCTCCAAGGTGGAGCAGAAGAAACGGAGTCTTCAATTCAGCTTTCATTTCGAGCTCTTCTCAGCTCAACTGACTAGAACGGCTCCAAGGAAAGCTGAATGCGTGGAAACGCATGTCAAAATAAAAGTCCCATAACGTAACTGTCACAGTAAAAGTTAGGCTATATCAAATATATGTTAATCGTGTTTTTAACAATAACAACCCATCATTCATGAATTGCCTTCTCAGTATTATCACTATTTATTATCCCATTTTACTATTTATGCTATTTAATCAACTAATACCTTTTTAATATGCATTTGTCAACTGGGTTACATGAACATAGTAAGTTTTGCAGCTAAAAATGCCTGTTTCTGGAAATTAAAAATTGAGGATCATGGAGAAAATCCCCCTTTTCATTTTTTCATTGATGAAAAATGCAATGTTTGCTGTCATAATACCTAGAAATTGAAAAGTGCTATTCATGAAAATGGAAATGAAGAACGGGCAGCAGGAATTCTGGAATTAAATAATAGGCCTAATAATAATAAAATACAGTGCATCTGTGTGTGTATGTGGAACAAGGCAGCCATCCGAGTTGGCAGCAGAAATACACTCATCAGTCCAGGCAATACTTTCTCTAGTCCTGTATTGTAAAACATGTAGGCCTGGTCTGATGAGTCTTTATATCTGCGGCCAACTCGGATGTTAAAGTGATACTGTCCCATGTTTGGAAATGAGCTCGTATTACACTTCCCCTTGAGTTAAGTTATTGGGTTTTACCTTTCTCCTGTACTTCCTGCCGTTCTCTGACTACAGCAGTGCAAATTTTATCTCCATGCTAGCAATTAACACCGAGTCCTATGAGAACAGTTTTCCCTTCTTTACCTGGTAACTGAATATCTGTAATTTGGTAACAGTGTAGATGTAGGCCTACTTACATGATATGAAGTTTAATTGTGTGGTAAGAAATTGGTAATACTTACGTAAGAGCGTTCACTTTATTTTACAGTACAGTTTCCCCTTCTTTACCTGGTAGCCCAACTGAATATCTGTAACTCGTTAACAGTGCAGAAACTTACCATGTACTTACATGATACATGAAATAAGTTTAATTGCTTGGTAAGAAATTGGTAATACGTTGGTAAGAGCGTTCGCTTTACTTTACAGTACAGTTTCCCCTTCTTTACCTGGTAACTGAATATCTGTTACTTGGTAACAGTGCAGATACTTACCATGTACTTACATGATATATAACAATTTTATTTTCTTGGTAAGAAATTGGTAATACTTTGGTAAGAGCGTTCGCTTTACTTTACAGTACAGTTTCCCCTTCTTTACCTAGTAACTGAATATCTGTAACTTGGTAACAGTGCAGAAACTTACCATGTACTTACATGATTTATGAAACAAGTTTAATTGCTTGGTAAGAAATTGGTAATACTTTGGTAAGAACATTCGCTTTACTTTACGGTACAGTTTCCCCTTCTTTACCTGGTAAATAAATATATGTTACTTGGTAACAGTGCAGAAACCTACCATGTACTTACCAAACACTTTTGACTCAACGGCTACAAGAATGAAGATAAAGCCCAATGGCAATGTGTGACACCAGCAATTGTTTTGTCAGGTAAGTAGGCCTAACACATTTACCCATGCAATAAATGGGTATGTATGGTGATAAACACAGTAACTACAATGAAATACTGTTCCTTGTAAGTTCTGACTTTGGAGTTTTGTAATTACCATCCAGAGCATCACATTAACCTAGTAATTAAATGTGGTATTGCTGTAATACAAACAGGCAAATAGGTAGTAGGCCTACTTTCATCCTTTTTTAAATTGCCATCAAACAATAATTACCCAGAAATTACACCGTACTTTTGTAGTAATTCACGAGATATTTTCTTCTCAATTACATAGCATTTACTTAGTAGTAACCCCCCTTTTAAATTTTAGATACCATCTAATTCCTCTCTGTGACCCAATTGTTACCCAGAAAATACACAGTGTAAGTTTCATGGTAAGTTTTGAGGTTTTCCCCTGTAATTACATAGTATTTACATCGTAATTACCCCCTTTTTACATTCTAGGTACCATGTAACTTCTCTCTGTTACCCAGTTGTCACCCAGAAAGTACATAGTAAATAGGCCTACTGTACCGTAGAGAGAAGTTACATGGTACCTAGAATGGAAAAAAAGGGGGTCATTACGATGTAAATACTATGTAATTACAGGGGAAAACTCAAAACTTACCAAGAAACTACACTGTGTATTTTCTGGATAACAATTGGGTAATTTCTCTCTGTTACCCATTTGTTACCCAGAAAATACACAGTGTAGTTTCATGGTAACTTTTGAGTTTTTTTCCCCCTGTAATTACACAGTATTTACATCGTAATTACCCTCTTTTTACATTCTAGGTACCATGTAATTTCCCTCTGTTACCCAGTTGTTACCCAAAAAGTACATAGTAAATACTGTACCGTAAAATAAAGCGTTACTTATTTAATGAAGAGCTCACAGTCCGTAGACCGACGAAGGTTAGAACAAGGAAGTAGCGCTTGTTCTCGACTCGAGGACAGAGCAGGCTGGTCGAGAGAACCAATCAGAGACCTATTTTCGCCCTTCGCGCCGTCGCTCCCTGCGTCGAGACACAATTTTGGGGAGGTGCCCCAGAGTACCTGCGTGATGGGGGGGGCTTCACTCCATTAACTGCGCGGCTCACTGCATCACGACGCAGGGACGCTGATCTCGAGGCATAAACCACCCTTTAATCCAAAGGCCAACGGACCTGATAGGGTCAGCGCCAGACTCCTTAAGACCTGTGCAGAAGAGCTAGCTGAGCCACTGCAACACATCTTCAATAAGAGTCTGCATGCGGGTAAGGTGCCCACACAGTGGAAAACCTCATGCCTCATACCTGTCCCCAAAAAGCCAACCCCCAAAGAACTGAACGACTACAGACCGGTAGCCCTCACATCACATATAATGAAGACATTCGAGCGTGTGCTGCTGCTCAACATACTGAAATCCCAAGTTCACCACGCACTAGACCCACTACAATTTGCCTACCAGTAGGAGGTGGGAGTTGAGGATGCTATCCTGTATCTGCTGCACAGGGTGCATTCTCACCTGGCAAAGGAAGCAGTGCTGTTAGAATCATGTTCTTCGATTTCTCCAGCGCCTTCAACACAATCCAGCCACTCCTGTTGAGAAACAAACTACTGCAGATGGGAGTGGAGACGGGGCTGGTGAACTGGATCACAGACTACCTCACAGGAAGGCCCCAGTTCGTCAGACTAGGTGACCTCACATCAGAGACTGTAGTCAGCAGCACTGGAGCTCCACAAGGAACGGTGCTTTCCCCTGTGCTGTTCACCCTGTACACCACTGACTTCAAGTACAACACAAAGACCTGCCACATGCAAAAGTTCTCGGACGACACAGCCATTGTTGCATGCATCAAAGAGGGGCAGGAGGGGGGTACAGGGGACTGGTGGAGAACTTTGTCAAATGGTGCAGAACCAACCAGCTGCGTCTGAACACCACCAAAACCGAAGAAATGGTGATCGACTTCAGGCGAACCACCCCACCCCTGGTGCCTGTCTCTATCGAGGGGGAGACAGTGGAGACAGTCTCCAGATTCAAGTACCTGGGTGTTCACTTGGACTCTAAACTGGACTGGTCTGCTAACTCACAAGCGCTGTACAAGAAAGGACAGAGCAGGCTCTACTTTCTGAGGAAGCTGAGATCTTTCAATGTCTGCAACAGACTCCTGCAGATGTTCTACCAGTCTGCCATGGCCAGTGTGCTCTCCTATGCTGTGGCATGCTGGGGTGGCAGCATTAGGAAGAGAGATGTAGGATGGTTTGACAGGCTGGTGAGGAAAGCAGGGTCTGTTGTAGGCACAGAACTGGATGCCCTCACAACCACAGCTGACAAGAGGACACTTAGCAGATTGGACTCTATTTTGGACAACTACAAGCACCCACTGTACCCAGTCTTCGACAACCAGAGAAGCCTGTTCAGCTACAGACTGCGCGCCATCTCCTGCAAGACAGACAGGCTGGGGAAGTCCTTTGTACCCAGGGCCATCCAGCTATTCAACATCGCACAAAAGGACACACAAAGAGAGACCGTCATATGGGACTGGACTGCATAAACAGATCCCACTCCTGCACACTTTATCGGCATGCTTCCCATGCTTCTACCTGGACTCTTTACCCTTCGACTCCTCTTCACTTGGAATGCACAGCTGCTTTTGTGTGTGTGTGTGTGTGTGTGTGTGTGTGTGTGTGTGTGTGTGTGTGTGTGTGTGTGTGTGTGTGTGTGTGTGTGTGTGTGTGTGTGTGTGTGTGTGTGTGTGTGTGTGTGTACGTGTGTACAGTACGTGTGTACGTGTGTGGAGTTACACAGGGGGCGACTTGTGTTACCCCTCCATCTCTTTTTTACTAGGAATACAATGGACATTGTACTAGACACTTGTGTCACCCCCCGGACTACTGATACTCCTTTGGTGGTAACTTTGTCTTGGCGTTTAGATGCCACCCAGCTAAGGCACACGTGACACTATGTACACTTTATTATTTGGTGTGCGTGTGTGTGTGTGTGTGTGTATGTGTGTGTGTGTGTGTGTGTGTGTGTGTGTGTGTGTGTGTGTGTGTGTGTGTGTGTACGTGTGTGGAGTTACACAGGGGGCGACTTGTGTTACCCCTCCATCTCTTTTTACTAGGAATACAATGGACATTGTACTAGGCAGAGAGGCTACGGACACTCCTGGACACTTTATAGCCACTTGTCTTGGCTTCTATGATAGATAGATAGATAGTTTATTTGTCCTTTCGGAAAGTTGTTCTGTGCCATTTTCAGTGCATCTGATACAATTACAAAGACATTACAATAAACAAAATCACAATAGGCAAACACAACCCCCCCCCCCCTCTATAGGACAAGAAGACAGGTTGACAAAAAACCCAGCTTAAACACAGTAAAGTGCAGTTATTCAGTACCAAAGTACAATGTGCTACTCAGTAAGTTACAGTTGTCTTATTTAACATGGATATACTAGTAGGTATAAATGATTGACGGGCTCTGTTTGTCTTAAATGAAGGCTTAAATGAAACCTCCTACCTGAGGGCAACAACTCATATGCTTGATGTAAGGGGTATGAGTGATCCTCACATATACGTTTGTAGTATTTGCCTTCTTTACCACCCTTGCTTCAACAGTCATGGCCATGCTATTTAGTGGCTGGCAAGCAATCTTGCTGGCCATGTTGATTATCTTATGGAGATTATTTTTTATTTACAACAGACAGGGAGAAGTACCAGGCCACAGAACAGAAACATAAAATGCTCTCAACAAAAGAATGATAAAAAAAACTGCATCATATCCCTATCCACTTTAAATTGCCTTAGCTTTCGCATGAAGTACAGTCTCTGCATTCCCTTTTTGTAAATAGTCTCGGTGTTACAGCTCCAAGTCAATTTGTCATCAATTACAGTTCCCAAATATTTATAGTTTGTCACAACCTCAATGTCTTCCCCATGTATGACCATGTTCTGATGGGTGTGTCTCCCCGTTCTAAAATCCACAATGAGTTATTTTGTCTTTCTTTTATTTAGAAAAAGACAGCTGGACTCACACCACTCTACAAACTGATCCACCCAGGCCCTGTATTGGGTCTCATTGTTGTCATTGTTGTTTATTGCTTCTACACTCATTCGTGTAAAGTGTAAACAGTACAGGGGAAAATACGCTCCCTTGTGGAGCCCCAGTGTTAGTAAAAATTGGGGAGGACACAGCTTTGTTTACCCGAACACACTGTGTTCTCTCGGTCAGAAAGGACTCAACCCTATGTGCCACTCAGCTAAGGCACATGTGAACACTGTGGACACTTTACACTTTATTTTTATTTTTTTTTGGTGTGTGTGTGTGAGAGAGAGGGATGCCTTGGCAAATGTATGTAACAGTGAGCTATTAATGGTTATTTTATGTGTAAGTATGTGTGTTATGTCTCGTGGGCAATATTTATATATGTGCAGGGCTCTAAATTAACTTTTTACAACACCAGCCAATTTGGCTGGTAGATATTTTTTCTTACCAGCCAAACAGAAGTTCAACTAGCCATTTTATATTACAAAGCGGATTCCAAAAAAGTTGGGACACTTTGTATTATGTGAATAAAATCAAAATGCTGGCATTTTCAAAACATCTAATATGTTAATAAGGTAGAGCATTATGTACAGACAGCATATCAGTTGTCAAAGTCAAGCAGAATTATTGTTTTTAGGAAAATATGTGCTCATTTCAAATTTCACACTTGCAACAAACCCCAAAAAAGTTGGGACAAGGCCAATAAAATGCTTTTTATATTGGATAAGACTAAACACAACACAAGGGATGAGACTGAACAGTTAAATACATTCACTGTTGGCATAATTTTATTCAAAAATTAGATATTTTGATATGCGAGACATGATTTCAGCAGCTCAACTGATAGGTGTGTTCTTCAACTTGTTTACCTTTTTGTTATGCTTATTATGTGGCATATCCTGACTGCAAGAAAACAATTTTGTGACCTGTTTACTCCTATGATGGAACCACACTGTTGGAACATAGTAGAGATTGAAATTTGCCACCATTATGGGGCAATATCTAAAGGCGGTGCTCCAAAATATAATGCCTTGGTAGCTATGTTTGCTGTTTAAAGTCTGTATGTATCATTCAACATTCATTTTAATGCTCTACATGAGTAAGAAGACCCTAACCAAGTCACCTCTGCACCCCTTTACCATCATATATGCTGTCTTTCAGATTGACCACTAAATCAAGTCGAAGTATTCATTTTCTATATAACCTGGAGGGTGCATGACTCCATAATTTTCAAAAAGGATTCAATATTTTCCATTCTGTAATCAGAGGACAGTTTCACATGTCTACTAGGTCCATAGAATGAGCCTTTCCGCACACAACACGGTTTAATGTCTGCATCATGTGCATTAATCAAGTGTTGTGTTTATGGTCATTTTTTCGAGAGCTGCCATTGTTGGAGTGTCATAGTTTGCTTATTTACCACGAGTATGTCATGATCTCATAACTCGTGCAATGATACACAGAACTTTATATTACGGAAATAGGCCTTATATACCTGCAATTTTGATAATTTAATCTTTCTGTGTAATAGATCAGTAATTAGTCCCTCAAAATCTTCGCTGCTGAGTGCCACAGCCTCTATGTGATGGTATTTTATTTGTGCATTCATGTTGGCAGTCAATATAGTTCCTTTTAAAATATTCTTCCTTGTGTAATTTTTAGAATTATCCAACTATTACAACATGTTTTGGCCCTGTCCCAACTTTTTTGAGATTTGTTGCATGGGTCAAATTTTAAATGATCACATAATTACCTCAAAACAATAATTCTGCTCGACTTTAACAACTGATATGTTGTCTGTACATAATGCTCTACCTTATTAACATATTAGATGTTTTGAAAATGCCAGCATTTTGATTTTATTCACAAAATACAAAGTGTCCCAACTTTTTTGGAATCCGCTTGTATCTTACCAAAATAAACTATGTGTTATGTTTTTTTTTTAATTATTTTATTTAACTATTTCCTCAAAACACATAAAGAATATACATACTATACATACTATATCAACTTTACATTTTTTTTTTTTTTACTTCTGTTTAATTTTTATTAGGCCTACTCAATCCATTTCATTAGTTTTTCTTTCATTTCCACTGAAAACAGTGAATCACATCACATATGCCAGACCTTTAACATAGCACTAACCAAACACATACAGCCATCACCACAAACCCTCACATCCCCACACGCCCTCACTCAAACCTTGCATAACGCTACTGTAAGCCTACAGAAACCTAAACCTCACACAAACAGCCGTCAACACACAGCCAAATAGGCTACCATGGACAATACACAGAAGAGAGGGGAGCGGAGGAGAAGAGAGGAAAGGAGAGAACACGCACACACGTTGTGCAATAAAGTGTATGATGTCTTATGTGTTTATGTAGGCCTACAGTAGTAGCCTAGCCTGCTGCTAGACACCTTAATTTCCTCCAGGAGCTCAGCTCATACCACACGCAACAAAATGACAAGTAACGATTACGCCATTTAAAGGAAATGTTCGCTTTCTTTGTTACTTCCATAGCGTCAGTAGTTTTTTTGTTATAGTTTTTTTTCACATAGGCTACTTGCACGTCCATGCAAGGTCTGCCTTTTCCGATGGCGTGGGTTTTCCGAATCAGAAACTACATGCAATTGGGCCAGGACAGAAAATGTCAGACAACTTCTGACTGACAGCTACGCTCAAACTGACAGGCACAGCTCTCCACATCTGTCCTTGTCTTATTCGCTCCTCCTCCACCACTCCATTTTAACGTCTCTGTTACTGTTATTATTAGCTTCTTAACCCTTCTCTTAAAACAGCTTGTTAATGAAATACATTTGATATCAACAGGCCATAAAACTGCTCCTGAATATAAAAAAGACCCCTTCCCCATTAAGTTATTAAATCTATATAACACACAACCGTAGAGCTTCTCCTTGTGGACTGCCTGTGTACCTCCTGCACTTTACAAAAAATAGTCTTTAAAATATTTTAAAATTCTGTGTACCATGGTCAATTTTATGTAGGTTACTCTATCCTCAACATTAAGCCAGTTGAGGCTTTCAAAATGGGAAGGTAAAATGTGGGTATGAGGGTGCAAGCTAAGGATCAGTCTCACTAGTTTATTTTGAGATGTCTGTAACTTTTAAAAAAGTTAAAAAACCAAAAAAATTAGTAAACCAGGAAGTGCACGCATAATCAAAGTAACCTTGAACCAATGCCCCTGCCAGAATTTCCAGGGCTTTCCCGTCAATCAAATGAGATATTCTAGCCAAGAATTTAGTTCTCTGGTTTAGTTTGGAAATGACCTTTGTAGCCATGGCCTCTCCACTTAATTTGTTGTCAAGAATACATCCTAAATATGTTACTGATTCTTTAGCTGTAATTACTGCATCATCTACTTTTACATTCAACAATGGTGATTTTCTTAATTTTACATTTGATCCAAACATAATTGATTTTTCCCCCCCTAAATGCAAAGAGAGCTTATTTTCAGCTAGCCAAACGCTGACTTTTTGGAGCTCTAGACTGAGAATCCTCTCAATTTGAGCTTTTTTGTGGTGGGAAACAATCAGGGCTGAATCATCAGCATATAAAAACAGATCACAATCACAGGCTGCTTTCATGTCATTGACATACAGTAAAAACAACAACGGTCCTAAAATGCTCCCTTGGGGAACACCACAAGAAAGATGTAGAGGCTTGGACCACAGACCTTTTACCTCTACCTACTACCTGATTCCTGTCCCCTAAGTAGGACCGTATCCAATCTAAAGACATTTTATTAAAACCCATGGCCTTAAGTTTGGCTAAAAGAATACAGTGATTGACGGTGTCAAAGGCTTTTTGGAGGTCCAGCATGACCATGCCACAGTATATACCATTGTCAATCTCTTTCCTAATATAATCTGTTAGATAAAGTAGACATGTTTCTGTCGAATGAGACTTTCTAAAGCCAGATTGAAACTCAGAGAAGGTTGTGTGAAGAAATGTACGTATCAATTTGGTCATAGACAACCTTCTCTATAATTTTGGATATAGAATTGACACTGGGCGGTAGTTTCCATGTTCAACTTTACTACCCTTTTTGTAAAGGGGGATTACTCTTGCCCTTTTGAATTCGTTTGGAAAAGTACTTTGGTTTGTGATGTGCGTTATACATGGTGAAATTAATTCGGCAGCATCTTGAATAAATCTTACAGGCATATTATCCAGCCCTGTTGTTTTTTTTGGGATCCAGACTTTTAAGCTTTTGCAGAATTTTTTAATTTGTGACCTTAGCCAGAGAAAAAGTGTCTGCCACTACACCCCTCTCCTGGTAATATGACTGCATTGTTTGGATTATATTGTCCTGCTTGATCAGGTAATTCCCTTACCAGTCAAGTCAAGTCCAATTTATTTTTATAACGCATTTCATACACAGGTGCAACTCAATGTGCTTCACAAAACAAAAACAAATGCAAAAGGAAAGAAAACAAGCAAAGAAAAGAAGAAAGACATTTGAGTCAAATAACATTTAAAACACCATGATTAAAAACATATGGTAAAAAGAAACATAAAAAGAACAATACATTTTTTTTTTAAAAATGTGTTTAAAACATTAAGATAAAAACAAATGGTAAGAAATAAACATAGAAATAAAAATGATATAAAATGCAAGCTAGTTAAAGCATCTGAAAACAGCTTTGTCTTAAGTCTAGATTTGAAGCTATGGACAGTGGGTGCATTTTTGACATCATTTGGAAGCTGGTTCCAAAGCTTTGCAGCATAGACGCTAAAGGCTGCCTCTCCACACTTTGTTTTTACTCTTGGGCTCACCAGCAAATTCTTCTCTGTTGACCTTAGTGACCTGGTTGGCACATACAGCTGAAACATATCTAGTAGATAGGTGGGTCCCATTCCAATTAATGATTTAAAAGCAAGAAGCATTGCCTTAAAATCAATTCTGTAGCTTGCTGGGAGCCAATGCAGCGATCTCAAGATTGCAGTAATGTGGTCAAACTTCCTTGTTTCCGTAAGAACCCTTGTTGTTGTTGTTGAAGCTGTTTGATGTTTTTTTGGGGGAGGCCTGTAAAAAGACTGTTACAGTAATCAACCTTACTAGAAATGAAAGCATGTACAGTATATCACGAAAGTGAATACACCCCTCACAGTTTTGCAGATTTTTGAGTATATCTTTTCATAGGAAAGCATTACAGAAATGTAACTTTGACACAATGATTAGTGACTTTTTAACAACATATTTAACCGCTTAAATTTCTTGTTCACTCAGAAAAAAACTAAATACAGCCATTAATGTTTGAACATGTTCTCACAAAAGTGAGTACACCCCAGATTAAAATCCGTAGAGAAGGGGCTATGTTGGCTCGAATCATCTCGAAATGAAACGAAATGAAAAGGGATGACAAGGGAGGTCATCAGTGTGCGTTTCAACCTTTCTTTGCATTGAACTTTTACATTTTGAGTCTGCATCTGGCTTAAATAGATTGGTGTGAGATTTGAATGCAATCCTATGGAGAATATCATGATCTGCTTCAGTAGTCACAGTGCATGTTAACATATATGTTTCTTTTAGGTGTATTTCAGATTGCCAATGTTGACAGCATTCATGCATCCCCAAACCATGTCAGTCCCACTACCATGCTTGGCTTATGAGAGGATACACCTTTTTTGTACAACTCACTTGTTTACCACCACACATGCTTGACACAATCTAAAGCAAATTTGTTTATCTTGGCCTCAAGAGAGATGAACAGACCAAGGATATGGATCACTGGAACCATGTTGTGTGATCTGAAGAGACCAAGATAAACAAATTTGCTTTAGATGGTGTCAAGCATGTGTGGTGGTAAACAAGTGAGTTTTACAAAAAAGGTGTATCCTCTCATAAGCCAAGCATGGTAGTGGGACTGACATGGTTTGGGGATGCATGAATGCTGTCAACATTGGCAATCTGAAATACACCTAAAAGAAACATGCATGTCAAAATGCACTGTGACTACTGAAGCAGATCATGATATTCTCCATAGGATTGCATTCAAATCTCACACCAATCTATTTAAGCCAGATGCAGACTCAGAATTTAAAAGTTCAATGCAAAGAAAGGTTGAAACGCACACTGATGACCTCCCTTGTCATCCCTTTTCATTTCGTTTCATTTCGAGACGATTCGAGCCAACATAGCCCCTTCTCTACCGGATTTTAATCTGGGGTGTACTCACTTTTGTGAGTACATGTTCAAACATTAATGGCTGTATTTTGTTTTTTTCTGAGTGAACAAGAAATTTAAGCGGTTAAATATGTTGTTAAAAGGTCACTAATCATTGTGTCAAAGTTACATTTCTGTAATGCTTTCCTATGAAAAGATATACTCAAAAATCTGCAAAACTGTGAGGGGTGTATTCACTTTCGTGATATACTGTATTAGCTTCTCTACATCATTTTTTGACATAAGGCCCCTAAATTAAGAGACATTTTATGTGATAAAATGCAGACTTAGTAATGGCTTTCATGTGACTGTTAAAGTTTAGGTCGCTGTCAATAAGGACCCCCAGATTTTTAACTGTATCACTTGTTTTCAGTCCCTTCGTTTCAAGAATAGTAGCAATCTGTTGTCTCTCCTCTCTTTTCCCAAATATGATTACTTCAGTATTATCTGTGTTCAGCTGGAGGGAATTGTGAGACATCCATTTGTTAATTTGGTCAGTGCATTGATAGAGTGATTCAAGGGTGGTGTAGTCATTGGGGGTCATAGATAAGTAGAGTTGGGTATCATCCGCATAGCTATGGTAATTTATGGAATTATTCTTGATCATGTGTCCCAGTGGCAGCATATACAGATTGAACAATAATGGTCCCAAAATGGAACCCTGGGGGACCCCACAGTTCAGAGACATTGGTGATGAAGTATGTCTTTCAATGGCGACAAAAAAGCTTCTTTGTTTTTACCAGTTGACCACTATGCCTGTAAACCCAACCCAGTGTTCCAATCTATGTAGTAGTATGGCATGATCAACTGTATCAAACGCAGCACTTAAGTCTAATAACACCAAGACAAATGTTTTGCCAGCATCAGAATTCAATCGTATGTCATTCATAGCTTTAATAAGAGCTGTTTCAGTGCTGTGGCAGGCACGGAAACCTGATTGAAACTTATCAAGGTAGGTATTAGTTAATTGGTTAAAAACAAATTTCTCAATTATTTTACCCATGAATGGTAGATTGGATATGGGCCTATAGTTGTTTAGTACTAGTGCATCCAGGTTGTTCTTTTTTAGTAAGGGTTTCACAACTGCTTCTTTCAGACAGCCTGGGAATATGCCGGTTTGTAGTGAGGTGTTGATGATCTGAAGTACATCAGGTGCTATCAGGTGTAAGATGGATTTGAAGAAAGCTGTTGGTAGAATGTTTAAGTCGGAAGTAGAGGAGCTAAGACTTTGTACCATTCTGTTAAGAATGTCCACATCAACTAAATTAAAAGTTCTCATGAGGTTAAGATTCAACTTCACCGTAGCAAATTGGTCCAAATCATGGGCCGGTTGCACCTGTGTGAGTATATTTGTACATATTTTTTTCAATTTTTCTTTGAAAAAGGACGCAAACTCATTGCATTTGCTGACTGAGAGGAACTTCGAGGGCATTTGATTTGGAGGCTTTGCTAGGTTTTCCACAGTTCCAAACAGAATGCGTGCATTACTAATATTTCTGTTAATTATATCAGAGAAAAACGATTGTCTAGCTTTAGAAATTTCCTGGTTGTAACTTGAGAGTGTTTGTTTATGAATTTGGTAGTTTGGATTTACGCCACTGTCTTTCAGCCCTCCTACATTCTTGCTTTAGTAATTTTACTGTGGGATTCATTTTCCAAGGTGCTTTTTGATGTCCCACTGTTTTGATTTTTACAGGGACAATAACATCCATGATATGGGTCATCCTTGAATTAAAATTAACCATGAGATCATCTGCACTCTCTGATGTTTCACTTTGGATCTCTGAGAGTGCTTGCTGAAAGAGTGAGGCTGTCTCACAGTTGATTATATGTTTTTTAGAAACATGAGAAAAAAATGCAATAATGGTCAGAGAACCCATAATCTGTGACACTAGCACAATCATTAAGACCCTTTGTTAGGATTAAGTCTAAAGTGTGACCTTGTTTGTGTGTTGGTCCTGTTACATGCTGTGTAAGGCTAAACATATCAATAAGACTTAAAAATTCCTTAGCACATAGGCATTATCTAAGCGGTCTAAATAAAAATATGGAAATTGAAATCGCCACAAATAAACAAGCTTTCATAATCAACACAAACATTTGACAACAGCTCACCAAACACCTCTAAGAAGAGTAGTGCAGAAAGTTTTGGAGGTCTGTAAATAGTCAACAGTAATATGTCGGGAGAAGATTTTATAACTGAGCTTAGATATCCAAAGGATGGAAGGTCACCAAGCGCTGTCTTACCAGTGTGTTTGCTATAGTTGTAAAATAAAACTTTAAACTATGGCAACCAGTGATTTGTCAGAAACAACAGTGCCTCCGATTTCCAAGTTCAAATTGTTTGATTTTGTCTTGCCTTTATCACTGTATCCCACAAGCTTCAAAGTCTTCCATAGTTTTCTTGGATTATTTCTATTTTCCGAAATTTTGAAATTCAGTGAAAAATCCTGTCTTTGCTTTCCTGATCATTTGGTTTACCTCATTCCTTTGATGTTTATACTGATTAAACAATTGGTTTCTTAGCTGTATGGCTTTTTAAATTGTGTCATTCATCCAGGGCTTGGTTTTTGCTTAAATTCTGATGTTTTTCTCTGGGGCCACAGTATCAATGACCTTAACAAGCATAGATTTAAAATGAGACCAGGCATTATTTACATTTTTACTATTAAGAACAGGACACCAGTCTATATCTCTTAACAGACTGCAAAAGGCCTCACTGCTGTAATTTTTTAGGGATCTAATTTTGATTGTATTGTGACAATGAGCCTTGGGTTTTTGGATTTTACGTGTACAGTAGATCATTGAATGATCACTAAGGTCATAGTCTATCACTCCACTTATTGAGATTTTTGTCTGATACAATAATTAAATCTATTATGGTTTGAGTGTTTGCACGGTCCCTTGTAAACTGTGTAATAAGCTGCTGAAAATTAAACAAACTGCAGATATTCTTCAGAGCTTTACATAAAGATGTGTCAGGTTTTGACACATTGGTATTAAAATCCCCAAGTATTATCACCACTGACTTAACAAAATCCACATACTTAACACAAGAGTCTTCCAAAAGTTCATAAAAAATATTTTGATCAGGTGGTCTATAGCAAGTTCCTATCAAAATGGGCTTTTGACTAAAGCTGGGCTTACACTGTGCGACTTTTCCCCCGATTTTGCCCCGATTTGGCACTCGCACGACTTTTTGAGAGTCGGGCCGATTTCTTGCTCAATCGCAGGTCAATAGTGAGTCTTGCATCGTGCAGTGTACATGGGGTAACGACAAGCAATTTCGCCTCACGATCGTGCAATCGCAGGGTCGCAAGAAAATCAAAACGGTTTGAAATTCTGGTCGTGGCTCATGCGTAAATCGCACAGTTAAAGCAATGCTACGACCCGATTTGACACTTCACATGCACAAATTAATAGGGCCGTGCGATTCGTTGTTGAGCGTGACCTCATCTCCACCTCAGGTGCGCATGTTCCCTCCTCTGCAGACCGGGGAAACATGCCTGTCGCGTCGTACAGTGGAAGCATTTCGCTCGCATCCGACTGTCGGCTTGTGTAGTGTGAGGACGTGAGTCGTGAGTTGTGAACTTTTAAACAGTGAAAATCCATCGTGCAGTGTGAGCAGAAGTTAAAGACCCACGAGTGAAAATATCGCACAGTGTATGCCCGGCTTTAGGCAATAAAATGTCAAGCCACACATTCTCTAGGTCCCTATGGTCCAAGTCGGGTCTAACATTAAAACCAATATCTGCACGTACATATACACACACGCCCCTCCCTTCCGGTTACGGAATATGTTGTATGTTGATTATAGATGAAATCACATTATTTACACATTTTTATGTTGTTCTAGGAGTACTGTAGTAGTTAGCAATGTTGTCAACATGCACAAGTGTAATATCTATATTTTTTTCATAATTTTGCTGTGTCCCCTGAGTTCATGTCAGTCCTGTTACGGAGATAAAGAAACCCTTGTAAAACAATGGTTAATTCCCCAAATTACACAATTTCCAGGAGGTTGCATCACTCACTGGAAAAGGATTTTCACCACATACAAAGAAGTAATATACAGTCTTATTTAGCATGGAATTTTGTTATTTTGTTGGACTTTTAGAGGTGGTGACTTTTACAGTGTCCTTCCTGTTACCACTTTTTAACCCATTATTTAAAAAGATATGGTTTCTATATTGATAGTCACCAAATTCATGATGTCTGCTCTAGTGGCCTTGAACATTAGCTAGCTAGGACCAAATAAGCCTGAAATTGTCCTTCCTGTTACTGCCATATAGTTTCAAAGAATATTTTGCTCCGTCATATGGTTTGAAAGAATATTACTTGCGAATAATGTGTGTGAATAATAGGAATAATGAATAATTATGTGAACATAATGTGATTTCATCTATAATTAACATATAAAAGACACCTTGAAAGATAACTTTTTACTGTGAGGGACAGGGAATATGTACCGATTCGGCGGAATCATCCGAATAACTGAAGAAGCCAAAAATAAACAAAAAAATAAGCTTAACAATCCTAGAGGAATCTTTTTCTTCTTTACAATGTTTATACATATATGCTTTCTGTACTTGAATGGTTAAGCTAAGTACTAACTTCATTGAGCTGTGAAACTGGGTGCACAGAAAAAATAGTGTTGCACGGCTCCTGTAAGGGGGGGGGAGGCTTGGCTGGAATGTACTGGTATATGGGGGGCCTTGCCATGGTAAAGTTCGGGAACCCCTGCCCTAGAAGACCGGGAGGATCAAAAACAGGACCGAACATAAAAGCCTAACGGGACCAGATAGAGCAGTCGGTTCTTTTTGTAATACACTCACTATATGACCTGAGAACTGAATCATTTTGCTGTTGGTTCACTTTTTGGTCCACTTAAAGATGACTGAGTTTGGTTCACTAAAAGTGGACCAGGTGTGAAAATACAGTAAGCCATGGAGAAAAGTATTACAATTGAATGGAGATCTATTAAATCAACATTATTGTGTACATGACAGCTTTATCTCTTTCTTCCTCCTTGCCCAGATGATTGACTTGGGACTGCTGCTTCATCCCGGCGCCTATTTCCGTGACCTGTGGAACATTCTAGACTTCATCGTCGTCAGTGGTGCACTGGTGGCCTTTGCCTGCTCGTACGTCAGTTGTTTCTTCAGTACAATTGATCACATCTTTATTTATATTTATTTATATTTTATTTTAGTTATACATAAGTTGTTTTGGGTAGGGTGTGCCCATCCAAAAACACTTTTTGCAGGTGCTAGACAAAAGTGTCAGACAGTTGAATGAGGTAGGTCTGCACACTGCCAAATACGGCCAAATATATTGTTAGAAAGCAATGTTTCGATCACCCTAGTTCTTCATCAGGCATACAGATCCTGGCCATATAATTAGAATATCATGAAAAAGTTGATTTAGTTCCATAATTCCATCAATAATGTTTAACTTTTCATTTTAATTTAATTTTTAATTGTATAGATGCGTTGTCCACATTTTTTAACTATTCCAATCATTGGGTGGGCAGTCATGGGTAAGCGGTTAAGGCGTCAGACTTGTAGCCCAAAGGTTGCCGGTATGACTCCTGACCCGCAAGGTTGGTGGGGGGAGTAATCAACCAGTGCTGTCCCCCATCCTCCTCCATGACTGAGGTACCTTGAGCGTGGTACCGTCCCGCCACACTGCTCCCTAGGGGCGCCACTGAGGGCTGCCCCCTTGCACAGGTGAGGCATAAATGCAATTTCGTTGTGTGCAGTGTTCACTTGTGTGAGTGCTGTGTCACAATAACAATGGGAGTTGGAATTTCCCAATGGGCTTTCACTTTCACGTACATTCATTTGTTTATTTTTTACATATTTTGGCCTTCCAGCTCCAAAAACACATGAATTGAGGAATGTAGATTATTAGAATATTGCAATTTAATCAAAATTTTCCTCAGAAAAAAAGAAAGAAATTTGAGTCACATCAAATCAGTTGAAATTTGGAACTTTCTACATAACATGTCAAAGTTCAATACTTAGTTAGGATTGTCTTTGTCTTAATCACTGCCATGATGCGTTTAACATTGAAGTCAATGGCAGAGGCATTGCATAGGAGTGAAAGTGAAAGCCCATTGGGAAACTCCAACTCCCATTGTCATTGTGACACAGCACTCCACAGCACACAAGTGAACACTGCACACTGCACACAATGAAATTGCATTTATGCCTCACCCGTGCAAGGGGGCAGCACTCAGTGGCGCCCCATGGGGAGCAGTGTGGTGGGACGGTACCATCAAAGAGGGTGGAGTAATAAAGAGGTTTCTAAACCCGCCCACTCAATGCAAAAGTGTATGCTCAAGTTGGGTCTCCAAAGGGGGCGTTGTCCCCTCCTTCTTCTTCTATTTTTGAGGTGTTTGCATGAGAAGTGCGCTACCGCCATCTACAGTGCTAAGGGGACTCCATTTATTCTCAACCTGAGGACTCCGAAGGTCTCCTAAAGGGGCGTTCACCCGACAGAAAGTGGATACCAGAAATGAACTAGAATGACTTATCTCTGTCTAGAGTATCTCTGGTACCATGCTCAGGGTACAGTCATGGAGGAGGATGGGGGAGACAACTGGTTGATTACTCCCCCCACCAACCTGGCGGGTCGGGAGTCGAACCGGCAACCTCTGGGATGCAAGTCTGTCACCCTAACCGCTCACCCATGACTGCCCTAGGAGTTATGGAAGACCAGATATTCATGATGCTTCGCTGTCAGCTGTTTTTGTTTGTGTGATGAAATCCAAAGCACTCTTCATCTTCATTAAAAAGCTTTTAATTAAATATAGCTAGTTCATATTTGAACATTAAAATTTGCCACATTTTTAAAGAACCCCCTATCTTTTCTTTCAAAAGAGCGCCGACCATAGGCGATAAGGTGGTACGGAGTCACCTATCCCCCAGGGACCATACAGAGACGTGGATTCCCCGAAAGCCCAAAGGCACTTTCAAATGCGGGCAGTGCAAAACATGCAACATTGTGGTGGAATGTAGTTTCAGTTTTACACACCCAATCACACATCGGGATTTTACAATAAGACATTTTACAAACTGCCAAACCAACCATGTTGTTTACCTGTTGAGATGCATGCTTTGCGAGGCTTTTCATGTCGGGCGCACCAAAAGACGCCTTAAAGACCATTTGGCTGAACATAAATATGCAGGAAAAAGTGGAAATTATGATTATGCCATGGTTAAACACTTCACTGATGCACATGCCAAGGCCCCTGTTACATTCACTGCTATTGGCATTGATCATATCCCCTTAAGCACAAGAAGAGGAGATAGACTACTCAACCAGAAGGAAAGCAGGTGGATTCACATCTAAATGCCATGCCGTAGCCTGGTTTAAATGGCTGTATTGATATGGTGGCATTTCTTTGATCTGTATATTTAATGTTAATAGTGAATTCTCTTGAAATATAATTATGTTGCAATTGATCTCTGTAATACTGCTGTAAGGGCAGAAAGACATCCACCATGTTTGTTTTGGGTACATGCACAAGCACGCTTTGGAGCTACCGGCGCGCATGGACTGGAGACGCGCACCCAAGCATGACGCAAACAGCATAAAGGGAAGTGGGGGGAAGTTTGAACTCTTTTAAAGCCCTGATGAAGGCCAACGTTTGGCCGAAACATGTTGGCAAATTTTTATGTTCAAATATGAACTAGCTACATTTAACTAAAAACTTTTTAATGAAGATGAAGAGTGCCTTGGATTTCATCATACATCTCTAAGTTACGTCTAACCAAAGAGCAGCTTCACACTACAAAACAGCAGAAGCCCTTTGACGCAGAAGCCCTTTGACCTATGCCTTTGTTTAAAGCTGTTTTTGTTTGTTTGATCTGGTGAACCACACTTCACTCTTCAATATATCCCGTAGATTTTCAGTCAGCTAATTGTTCCGTAATGTATAGAAAATAGGGTCTGAAATATTGAAAGCCATTAATGTCATCATAAAATCGCTGTGTAAGAAAACAAAGAACAAAGAAAACATCTGCAAACAGTTTAGATTAGGGCTTTTCAAGAATATAATTCTGTGAAGTGTGTTACATATTACATTTCTTACTGTGTAATGTTCTGATTCTCTTTTCCTACTTTTATTGTAGTTTTCTGTACATTTACTTGTTTCTCTGTCTATGCCCTCTCTCTCCACCCTTTCTCGCCATTCCTCTCTTTTCCATTTCTTTGTTCTGTTGGCTTGGATGGTTTCAGAAGCATCATGGGGTAATTCATGCTTTTGGTGATTGTTTCTGTCTGTCTGCCACTGTGTGTTGGTTGCCGTCCATCTGTCGACAGTACCTCTGATTTAAAGATTTTTCTGTGAGCCTGTCTGTCTCTTCCTGTAATGATATTTCAGACATTTCAGTTCAGTGTCTCTACATCTCTCTCTCTCTCTCTCTCTCTCTCTCTCTCTCTCTCTCTCTCTCTCTCTCTCTCTCTCTGTCTCTCTACAGCTATAATTGTGACGTGCATACTGTATATGTACTGTGAAGCTCTAATTCACTCTTCACCTTTCTTTTTTCATTCTCATAATTAATGTACATTTGGCTTGTTTTCTACACCAACCAATCAGAATGCTTAATGCATACACTATACTGTATTTCCAAAAATATTCGCTCACCCATCTACATGATCAGAATCAGGTGTCCTAATCACTTGGCCAGGCCAAATGTGTATAACATAAATCACCTACGCATGCACTGATTTTGAAAACATTTGTGAAAGAATGGCCCACTCTCAGGAGCTCAGTAAACAGCCATAGGATTTCACATGTAAAACAAATGCAGTAATGAAATTTCCTTGCTTCCTTGATAGTATTCTACATTCAACTGTAAGTTTTATTATACGACTAGAAGCACTTAGAAAGTGCAAACCTCTGCCAAGGCCATTGAGTCACTGATACCCTAACATCTACGCTGTGGAATCCTATGCCTATAATATAATAAAAAAAATCCCGGATTACCACCAAAATGTAATCACTTGTTCCTTTTGTCATTTCCAACAACTCCTCAAATCTGTTCATAACTTTTTTAGTTATCCTGCTGACAGACAAAGGACCAATGCTACCTAAAACATAACCTTGGCGGAGGTAGAAAATGGGTTTGGGAACAACAGCAACTGAGCCACGAATTGGTAGTCCACATAAACTGACAGAGAGGGGTCATCGGATGCTGAGGCACATAGTGCAAACTTCATGTGACCTTCAGACTAGGCCAAGTACAATACACAGAGAATTTCATGGAATGGGTTTCCATGGCTGAGCACCTGCATCCAAGCTATACATCACCAAGTGCAATGCAAAACGTTGGATGCAGTGCAAGGCACCTGCAAAAAGGGTGCTGAATGCCTGAGCCCTTTTTAAGAAAAGCTGCCCTCAGCCTTTAAATGCTTAAATATCTAAACTTCTAAGCTCATACAGCATATGCACAAAGTTGCATTTAAACTCTAAGACCCTCATCTTTCATTAGAATGGGTTCATTCATCTCAAACAAACAGAGATTTTTAATAAAGTTGTCTCAAATCTCATGAGCCTGAATGTTGCGTAATGCAGCTCCAGGCGGCAGGGCCTATGTTGCGCAGCGCAACAGCAGGCATCAATGGGTTAAAGCATTCCACCACTGCACTCTTTGGACTGATGAATTATGCCTTTCCATTTGGAAATCTGATGATTCTGGGTTTGGAGGTTGCCAGGAGAGTGGTACATTCTAGAGTGGGAAATTTGGTGGATGATAAATTATGGTTTGGGGTTGTTTTTTAGGAGTTGGGCTTGGCCCCTTAATTGAAATGCTTGAAAAGGAACTTGAAATGCTTCAGGATACCAACATATTATAGGCAATTCATGGTGGGAACAGTTTGGAGACGGCCCCTTCCTCTTCCACCATGACTGTGCACCAGTGCACAAAGCAAGGTCCATTAAGACTTGGATGACAGAGTCTAATAAGAGAAGATAAGAAAAGATAAACTTTATTGTCTGTTTGCTCTGAAATCTGTCTTGCATGACACTTCTCCATAATCTACATGAAATGCACATTAAAGACACACAAAACACAATATGGCCTATAGAGTCTAGTCATCTAGGTCCATAAGCTGTTAGGGTAGCACAGTCCAATAATATTAAAAAGTCACTAATTAAGTTACTAAAAATAAGTTACTGAAAGTCACTAAAAAAGTGAATTAGTTACTAATTAAGTTACTAAAATTAATATATTAAAAATTGTCTACTGTTCTTCCCTTTTGTGAAGCAATGCTGTAGAATCTGGGAGAAAAGAGTGTTCATATTGATTTTTTCGACAACAAGGCATTCTGAAACGTCTTCCAGACAGGAGGAGCTCATATTCCTGGTGTAACACCTGCAAAGGGTCCAGAACAATCTTGTCCGCTTTTCCGACGCCTAGTCCCCACACAGCAAACTGCCAGGCGTTTTTTTTGCCGAGCGGAATACTCATGAACGGCGTGACGTTTTCCATGTGCGTTACGCCCATTTGTGGGGGAGAACAACCCATGCAAGTCAATTGGTGATGTTGTGGTTTAATAAACGAAAGATACGGACCTGTAGACTAGCGTTGTTCAGGTGCAACATGCCAAAAACGTGTTGTGTTACCGGCTGATCAAATAATAGAGCCAAACAGCCGTGTCTGAAGCATGGACTGTGTTCATTTAGACAGGCCGATGAAGCATGTAAGTTGATGAGACATTCGGTTTGTTTTCACCCATAAAGGGGCGTAACGCACATTTACGAGCAAAGTATGTGGATGGCCGTTCATGCCTATGTCGCGCTGGTGGCGTGGTCATGAATACTTCCATCAGATTCTCCCCGGGGCTAGCGACGCTTCCTACCCACCTTTCAAACCTCGTGGCCCAGTCAGCCTCTCGCGGCAGACAGCAGGCTGACATAGCGAGATGGCAAACGGCGAACGATCGTTTGCACACATTACTCACCCAATATCACAATACAGTGTCTACATGGCTTAATTGTGATTGTGTTTTGGTTCGAGATAACATTTAAGCCCCGTTATATCATTATAGAAGTACAAGAAGTAGTCTAATAGAAGCTTGTAACTGCCTGGTTCTGGTAAAATGTTAACATTAGCGGTGCGTGTACCATTCGTTCTTTTGTTTTTCGATTCAGAACCAAATAAAAAAAATAAATAAAAAAAAACGGCTGGTTATTTCATTATTTCGTTTTAGTGACAAACGAAAAAACAAGTTTTGATCTGTATTTCCAAATTTTATTTTCTACTTCATTTCAAAATAACGGCAATGAAAAAAAGCTTGACGTGCTATTTTTAATTTTTGATATTTTCATCTCTCGGCCGTAGCCTATGTGCCCTGGAAGTTAAAGCTGACCTCGATTAAATAGGTTAAAATCATAACTAAATCCATACTGGATGTTGTCAGAAGAGGTGTTTTGAAGCATATATGTGAAATTCACAGTCTATAACAAATCCAAACTGCAATATTTTTATGAAAATGTAGGCTATCAGTTGAAAGCTTTCATGTCCGTCTACCTGGCCTGTATGCGCCAGTTCTGTCCGCCGCCTGGTGCTGAAATCGCGGCACCAAAGATTCTTTTCATTCTAACGTCTCTGGCGACACTACTCTTATGTGTGAAGCATGTTACAGTTTCATGAGGGGAGACGTAGGCCCTACAGGCTACAACAGACCAAACAATACAAGCAAACAATACTGTTGTACCCTTCGCCGACATAAGGCTCCCACATGCACGTCATAAAACAATAATCCACGCGGCGGGACATTTTTGATTATATTCCTTCCAAAAAATGTCAAAATTACACAAAAATCAGTAATGTGCATTGTCCTTAATTATACCAAACTAAAAAAAGTATACACGTAGAAGCTAATCCACGTTACAGAACAAATGGCCATCCAAAATGCTGGTTTATAGTAAAATAAATTGAGGCAATTAGGCTACCACAAAAACAATAGCATCAGTTTTACACTGGAAAATGAAATATGGGCTAAAACCTCACCCCCTATCATCAGTAGCCTACAGTAGGTTAAATTTCTGAGTAGCTCTAGGTGCGATCATTCTCTCGGGCATTTGCAGCTGGTTCAGCGGCAGCCCTTTTATTACACTGCGAGCTGTCCATGTGTGTGGTGCTAGGTGAAATGTGCACTGGCAACACTCATCATTGAGTTTGGGAGATGCCTTTAGTGGGAGTAATTAAATGTGTAAAAACACGTTGAACACAGTGGCATTGGCCATTTTCAGTAGCCTATGCTTGGGGAAGTATAGCCTAGCCTATTTGTTAGCCTATGCGTCTTGTTTCACCGTCAGCAATCCTAAATTTCCTTCGGGATCAATAAATGTTACTCTACTCTACTCTACTCAGTACATTTGCCAAACTAACATTGATGTGGTGCTGACATTTTACTGTAGCCTAATATCTCTACAAAATCGCGAGTACATTGAATTTAATTAAAGTCTCTCAACATGGTTTGCCATTCCATGAGGGATAAGGAGAATGCAGCTCACACACGCGGTGCATTCCTTTGATAAATGCCTGCTGTGTTAAGTGCTGCGCACACGCATTGTGTAGGTTTAGACAAATTACGGTGATAAACATATCCAGGTCAAAATTACTAACAGGAAAAGAGGGACAATGACAAAGGGAATGAATTCGCCAAGAAGACAGATTTTATTTGGCAAACTAGAGACTTTCTAGGGTTCATGACAAAAGAATGCTTTAGATCTGATGGTTAGGCTACTGATGTGGGGAAAACATCCAACAACAACACAATATCAAAATGCCATGGTGGATGCGACCTGCCACCAAAAGCCAGCTCCTTTCGGTTCATAGAAAACAGATACCTTTAAAAAAAATCCATATCCCATTAGGCTGTAACTATATCTCCACATTCTTCCATAAGACAGTTTCGCTGATAAGCCTAGCTAATAGCTGTAGTACGTCCACCAGACACCAGTGTTCGGTGGTCGTTGTCTATTACAAAACTGTTAATAAAACCTGGGGTCTTCGGGTAGCCTACCCCTACGACATTTAAAACTATGTCAGTCGTGCGCGCTGTCAAATGAGAGCCACGAGAAATGCGGTGCGTCGCAATATCGCTAACGGTAGGGACAACAGCTAATCTAGTACTTCCGGGGCACATACGGCCAAGAGATGAAAATATCAAAAAATAAAAATGGGACGTCAACCTTTTTTTCATTGCCGTTATTTTGAAATGAAGTAGAAAATAAAATTTGGAAATACAGATCAAAATTTGTTTTTTCGTTTAACACTAAAACAAAATAATGAAATAACCAGCTGTTTTTTTGTTTTTTGTTATTTGGTTCTGAATCTAAAAACAAAAGAACGAATGGTACACGGACCGTTAGCTTACGCGGTTAGCTGAAAACATTAAGTCATTCAAATATTAAAACATTGTCATTAAAAAATGACAATGTGGGGTAACCTTTTTGTGTCAAATAAGTTTGTGGTGCATTTTTACATCAATAATTTTACATCAACATTTATAAGCATTTGGGGTCTTAAAAATTAAGCAAAAACTTGATGTTGGAAATCACAGAAATCGCGGCCATGTTTTTCTAAAAATGTTGTAACTCCCGCCCTTGCTACCCATATGCCCATCTGATTGGTTATTGGACCATCTAATTTGCATGATATAGAGAACTCGCTTATATCAAATCGCGTCCCGTGGCTTGATCGCTTCGCCTCCACGCCGTCAAGCGCGATATAGCCCCCATTCAAAGTCAATGAAAGCGGAGCGGAATTTAGCTGTGTGGGACGGGCCGTGAGTGTGTGTTCCATGCAACTTTCCAAGAAATGTCCCTCCAGGGTGTGGACTACCAGTTTGGAGCAAATGTTCAGCAGAAATGTTCTGGTATGGATGAACTTGACCGGCCTGCACAGAGTCATGACCTGAACTAAAAATTCATATAAACTCCTTAACTTTGTGGCCTTCCCTTACGAAAATGGACCATGGTTCATTATGGTATTACTATGATTATCATGGTTCTACCATGGTATTTCATGTTTACTCTAAGTACTCTGTACCTACCATAATTGTACTATGGCTTACTATGGTATTACTGTGATTTTTATGTAGTAACATGGTTCTACCATGGTATGTCATGATTACTCTACCCTTACGAAAATCGACCATGGTTGTAATGCAGTAACCATGGTTTTTAAGGGTCGACCGATAGGGGTTTTTTAATGGCCGATGCGATACCGATATTTTTCCCATCACCCTTGGCCGATAACCGATACGGCCGATGCCGATATTTGAGGCCGATACGATATTGTTGAAAAAAGTTTTTAAAATGACAAAAATCAGTATCATTAAAAAAATCCTATAACACCACCTTTCCATCACACCATAACCTATGCAGCATTATACAGTATATCCACCTAAAAAGGAATACATAAAACAAATTCAAAGGACTGTGGCTTGACAGTGGTGCAATAACATAGAGCTTTTCTGTAAATTAGAGAAATGTTGGGGATGACCCCAAGATTATTATGGGTTTAAATATTAAGGCCTATTTTTTCACCTGTAGGCCTAGGCCTACTGTACTTGATTTACTAGCCTTTGAAGCATGTTTAATAAATCAATCAAATAAATAACAAACAAAAGCCCAAAATAACAAACCAAAGAAATGCAAACAAAACATAGACAAGTAAATCCATTTTCTAAAACCAAAACCCCTTATTTTCATATTATAAAATACATTGCAAAGAATCCCAGTGAAAACACCCCTGTACAAAATGGTTTGGTCCGCCAAACCACGGACACCCCTCTATTTTACTTAGATTGGAACATTCACTTATTGCTGAACGAGGAAGTGGCAATATGCTGGTGACCTGGGCTACAATTCTCGAAACCTTTGTTGCTAACTAACGTAGCAACTAACGACTCAGGGGCGACAAAACTGTTTCTGGAACACTTCGTTCGGACTTACAAAGTCCCAATGTTTACAAGTAATGTAGTTAGTCGTTCGTCCGATGCTGAAGCGAACGACTCAGGTGTTGCTGCAAAACGAAGTAGGGGCTGTTCATCAGTACTACTGTCGGAATTGGAACGAATAGCATGGTTAGCTAGTTCACCTTTGTTTTGGGATACACGTCACTCTTGCTCGTGGTTTTGGGCGGGTTCAGGCAGAGTTCAAGCAACATCAATCGATTACTGCCACCAAGTGCACAAGCCTCTGACCCACACTACACCAAAATGTCTAGTCATGGTACGAACAGGGCTGAAAAAAATCCCACACCAACACAGTGTTCAAATATGGGAAGAAATATATTGTCCAAATATACAGTAGCAGGCCTAGGAAATTCCATATTCCACAATCATGCTTCACGAGCTCCGATCAATCAAAGTGGCGCCAATAAAAGAACCCTGTTTGATTACCATCGGGATTTGAACCCACGCCAAAAACAGCATCTCGCATGAATGCAAAATATTTAACCACTCACCTATCTCCACACATGACGGAATGAAGAGTATATTTTGATTAAACTCCAATAAGCATAGGCTACATGGAAATGTGCTACATGTAGGCCTAGTTGTTATTATGAAATGCGTTGTTCACTAATTAAAAAAAGGCCACCAGTGTGCGGTGATCCTTCTCGTTTTCCTTGCTTTGTAGGCTATGTCTTGGTCTGCAATAACTCCAAACTACATCATAGGCTACAACAAGTTCAAAAATGGACATTATGCAACTGCATAGCCTGTTGGAATAGTGCGTAATGGAAAGGCACTCGGAAAGGCGAGCGTGATGACAAGAACTGGACACTTCGTCACGTTAGTTCTTATTTCATTGTATTCATATTCTTCTTTTCATTTTAATTCTACTATTTTAATATAAGCCTGTCACAAGCAGCCGGCCAATAGGCTACTGTTAAAACAAATGTTGTTTCAGCAGTGAGCACACTCCAAATAGCGTCATGGCCCATGGCGCGCGAAATGTTCATTATGCAGTCAGGGGGATGAGAAAGCAACACAGCGCATCATGTCCTTATTTCTCTCTGTGTGTAAATTGGGCCATCGTTTTGTGTCTTTGTAAACTGCAGGTGAAAAGCAGTTAGTTACTTGGCCTTAATGTGACTGCGAGGCTCGGATGCCACAGTTCCACACGCGCTCACAACAGCACGCGTGGATAGGCCACTTTACGCACGCAGAGAGAGGGTGAAAAACAGTTGCGCAGAGGAATAGGCACCTGCGCTTAATGTATCTTACTGAGGGAATCGAAATCTTGTACAGGTAGATACTGAAAACGCAGCTGCGATTATGCCTTCGCGCTTATCATGCTCTTGCTCTTCAGTCATTGATGGCGATGTGTAGGTGTTGGTTACTGCATTTAATGGGGTGGATTTTGGGGATATGATTGTGTTGACAGGTCTTTTCCGACGTTGAAGGACTTTGAACGTGCCATGTTAGACATTGACGGCCCCTTCCATAGGACTACTACATCCATCCATCCCTTCCTGTGCGTCTTTAGGCTACAACGGCAATAAGGGCAGTTCCACCTTAGCTTACGTTGTGCGTAAAGACGTGCTGACTGGGAAATGACATAAACATCCTGATGTGTTTCTCTTGTCCCACACATTGGGTTACCAACTCCTTTGCCAAATTTCACAATTAAAATAAACTCTAAATAAATTACTTCATCTTGCATGTTGTTGATATGCATCTCCTTTACTTATGTAAATAACTTCTTTGGTCTACATTGTATTGCATGTTACAGTTTTTATGCTTTTAAGTTGTGTCCCACAACATGCGCGCAACCCTGTGACCATAGGGAATTTTAGCTGGCAGGGAAAGAGATAAAAACATTTGCCTACTGTCACAAAGGAAGTTTCATTACAAGGACATTTTCTGCCCACATGGCAAGACCGAGGGTGAATTCTCCAACAATTTTTAAGGTTTGTTGTGTGCGTCACTCAGTGAACGCAACCCTGTTACTCATATTGTAAGACTAACATTGAGTAGAGTCAAAATTTACTTTATATATTTATATAACCATGTTTGTCCTTGATCTTGTACACATAGATTCATTTTACAGTTAGCATCATTTCCTGGGGTAAACCACAACTTAGCCTAGATTTGCAACCCTGTTACTGTTGTATTTTTACTACATTGATGAATCACATTTCTACCTGTTGTGTCTTCATGGAAGTTGTATTTTCATGGAAGCATTTCAGTAATCCTGTGTAATGGCCTCATATTCATGGCATTTTATAGTTTTTTTTTTTACAGATTTTCATTCAACCCCTGCAACCCTGTTACTCAACCTCAACCCTGTTTCTGTAACATTTTTAGCTAAAATAATGTTGTATAATATCCTTTTCCTGCAAATGTCAATAACACTGCCCTTTAAATAGTTTGAATCATTCATTCTATGTACAGTTCAACAAATATCTGAAAATAAAACTATAAAAATAGAAACACAACACATACGAATTTTAAGATTTCAGTTACGAAAGACTTTGAAAGTCAATATAATGTGAGGAAACCAGCAATTACCTAAAAGTATATGATAATTCAATTGTATATGTCTTTCTTTACATGATGGCAAAATATTAAAAAATATATATATATATATAATTTTTACAGGATTTCAAGTATTGGTAACAGGGTTGCACCAAATATATTGCATACCAACTTAAGCCTCTAATTTAAAAAACTGCTTTGATACCTGATCTTAACGAATCAAACTTTTTAATAGTACATTACCTGTAGTTAATGGATATATCGCAAAAATGATCAAATTGGAGATCAATTTTTCAGAAGTGACCACCCCTGAAATGTAGGCCTACCAAAATCCTGGAATGTCCCATTTGCCAAAATTTGATTCATCCCAACCTGCTTCAGAATGGCAAGTCGCCTGCATGCCCGACCACATCCTTAAAAGCACCAAAAACGAACATTTAAAAAAAAAAAAATCAACTCACCAGAGTAGTTACTGGTCTTCACTGGTCATCCATATTAAATATTGCAGTAAACATAAAAAAAACGGTCAGGGGAGTTCTAGAACATTGCAGACAACTCGGAAATGAGGCTTAATGTTGAAAATACCGCAGTTATCCTTTAAGTTCATATGCGAGTCAAGGTACAGTAGGTGAGCAAATATTTTTGGCAATATAGTGTATATCATTCTGTGTTGCCATACTATTCAGTATAAACAAGTTTCTAAGTTTTAAATGTAATTTGAATGTGATTTTGTCTGTTTTCCGCCTGTCAGGATTTTAACTACTTTTTTGCCATTTGCTTCAGATATGCACTTTTGTCCCTTGCATTTGCTCTCTTCTTTCCTGTCTGTCCAGCAATATACATGTATTTCTTGTTATTATCTCTGTATATGTTTGTGCCATTTGTGTGTGTGTGTGTGTGTGTGTGTGTGTGTGTGTGTGTGTGTGTGTGTGTGTGTGTGTGTGTGTGTGTGTGTGTGTGTGTGTCTGCGTGTGTGTGTGTGTGTCTGTGCGTGTGTGCGTGTGTGTGTGTGTGTTGTGCCTGCATGCAATTGTTGATGCTTCAACAGATCGCAGCAGAGTGTGACCAGGTGGGGACTGTCTCTATCTTTGTCATGAACCTCCCGT
The DNA here is from genome assembly GCF_034702125.1 of Engraulis encrasicolus. Taxonomy (NCBI): domain Eukaryota; kingdom Metazoa; phylum Chordata; class Actinopteri; order Clupeiformes; family Engraulidae; genus Engraulis; species Engraulis encrasicolus. The sequence goes on from NC_085867.1 coordinate 56,658,216, forward strand.
TCTGTTCTGTCCAGAGCCGTAGATACCACAGAGTTACCCTATGCTTTGATCTCTGGTCACATGGTTTTATGCTAGCCTCAAAGGTTCCTGGCAAACCCATCTCTGCCATACGTTTGTGTTAGCATGGCAAGGTTATGTGTAATAATTCCACAAATATGGCTGTGCTGTTATTGACCTGACACAACTTACCATTTAAGGAAATTACGCAGTTCGTTGTAATCATGTGCTTTAAAAAATGTGCAAAAATGGTTGTTTTATCAATTGCTCTCAGGAATCCTCAATTATACTCTATGGAAATGAACACTATATCCGGAACCTTGTGAAGGCTGTGTAAAATCGTGAGATCGGCAATGTGTGACCATATACACTCACCAGCCACTTTATTAGGAACAATTCTGTAGTGCTGGGTTTGACCCCCTTTTGCCTTCAGAACTGCCTGAACTTCCTGCAACAATACTCGGGTATGCTGTGACATTCCAACAAAGATAAATTGGTACTAATTGGCCCAATTTGTGCTAAGAAAATATCCTTATACCATTATATCTCCGGCCAGAAAGGTCGATGTAAGGCAGGGTCAATCCATGTTTTCATGTTGTTGACGCCAAATTCTGACCATTCCACCTGAGTGTTGCAGTTGATATCAAGACTCATCAGACCAGGCAACATTTTTTCCAATCTTAGTGTTGTTTATGGTGAGCCAGTGTAAATTGTTGCCTCGTTTTCCTGTTCTTAGCTGACAGGAGTGGCACCAAATGTGATTTTCTGCTGCTGTAGCCCATTTGCTGCAAGATTTGAGGCACTGTGTAATCAGAGATTCTCTTATGCATACCTCAGTTGTAATGAGTGATTGTCTGACTCAATGTTGCCTTTGTATCAGTTCAAACCAGTCTGGCCATTCTCCTCTGACCTCTGCCACCAACAAGGCATTTTTGCCCACACAACAGCCGCTCAGTGTATTTTTTTTCTTTTCTTCTAAACCCATTCTTTCTAAACCCTAGAGATGGTTGTGTGTGAATATCCCAGTGAAATACTCAAATGAAGCCCTATCGGCACCAACAGCCATGCCATGTTCAAAGTAGTATTAGTAGGGGCTCTAAGCCGAGAAATCGTTACGCGCTGGATAGAAGCATATAATTCGGTACACATGTTCCTTGAGTGATTTGAAGACATCCTAGAAGGGGTGCCCCTGGAAAAAAAATTGCCTACCATGTCATATACAATATGTCATGTTGGTAATGCATTACATTGTTATTACATGGCATTATACTTAGCTGAAAATGTTAATATAGTCCTCAGCAGAGATGAAGCAAGGGTAGTCTGCTTGACCAGATTGATAAAACTACAAAATGTACATAGTGTGAAAGTATGGGTGAGTCTGTGCTTACGTGCTTGACAGCATGTAACATTGTGAACGATTTGAGAAGATTCTTGGTCTGAATTAAAATGAGCATTGCCCACACTAAAACTATGGTGAGAATAGACTGCTCCTAATGCTCGATCTGAATGGGATAGTGTCAGTGCAAGATGCCCTAGGTAGCAGGTTCTCCATCCTCTAATTTCCATAACAGATAGACGTATTTTATTTGTATGAGAGAGGGTAAAAGACAGGACCTTTCCATATGTATGAAGAACCCCATAAGATCACCTAATTCTATATTTTTACAAGGCATTGTGCATATTGTGAGAGCATTTCAGTCATCTTTAGAATGGCATTACAGATTACTCAATATAGGCCTACATGTATGCCACAGTATGGCTTCAGTTTAAATTAAATGGAAATGATTTCTTAGTATATGTTGAGTAAGAAGACAGAGGTGAATTGTTTTTTTTTATTTGCAGACAAGTCCTCACCTAGTACTTTTGCCAAAAGTTGTATTAGTTAGCTCAGTAATCATTGAGTACTTAAGTTGCTATCAAAACTGACAGCTGATGGACAACATGTACCGTAGGTCTTGTGCCACCCTTACCCATAGGAGAAATATCTATATAGAAAAACAATTATCATATGAAAGTAAATCATTACCTGTACTCATTTTCTTGATAGAGTAGAGAGTAGAGAGTAGAGAAACTTTATTGATCCCCAGGGGGAAATTCAGGTGTCAAGTAGCTACATAAAAACAAACACAGACACACACAGACACACAGACACACAGACACACACACATATGAAGAGGTTCCAGATCTGGGCCAGCTCTGGCATCTCAGGCAGTCCAATCCCCAATAATGATGTCCTTCTTAGTGTCCTTCTGTATACTGTTAAACAGTTGAATGGCCCAAGGGACAAAGGACCTCCTTAGCCTGTCTGTCCTGCAGGTGAAAGCACGGAGTCTGTGACTGAACAGACTCAGTTGGTTAGTGAAGGTGGCGTTAAGGGGGTGATGCTGATTGTCCATAATAGAGTCCAGTCTGCTCAGTGTTCTGCTCTCAGCTGTTGAGGTGAGTGACTGCAGCTCCATGCCCACCACTGACCCCGCCTTCCTCACCAGTCTGTCAAGGCGTGCAGCATCTCTCTTCCTAATGCTTCCACCCCAGCAAGTCACAGCGTAGAAGAGCACACTGGCCATGACAGACTGGTAGAACATAAGCAGAAGTTGGCTGCAGACATTGAAGGACCTCAGCCTTCTTAGGAAATAGAGCCTGCTTTGGCCTTTCCTGTAAAGTGCTTCAGAATTTGTGGACCAGTCCAGCTTATTGTCAAGGTGCACTCCAAAGTACTTGTAAGTACAGACAGGTCCTCCACATTCTCTCACCCCCAATAGAAACAGGCACCAAGGGCGGGTGGAGCGCCTGAAATCGATCACCATTTCCTTGGTTTTGGTGGTGTTCAGGTGCAGCTGATTGTTTTGGCACCATCCTACAAAGTCATCCACCAATCCCCTGAACTCCTCTTCCTGACCGTCCTCTTATACACCCCACAATTGCAGTGTCATCTGAAAACTTCTGCATGTGACATGTCCCAGAATTGTAGCTGAAGTCATTGGTATACAGGGTGAAGAGCACGGGGGAGAGAACCGTTCCTTGTGGCGCTCCTGTGCTGCTAATCACTGTCTCCGATGTTATGTCACCCATCCTCACAAACTGGGGCCGCTCTGTGAGGTAATCAGTTATCCAAGTCACCAGGCTAGGCTGCACTCCAATCCGCACCAATTTCTCTCTCAGCAGCATGGTTGTATGGTGTTGAATGCGCTGGAGAAGTCAAAANACATGATTCTCACAGTACAGCCACCCTTATCCAAGTGAGCATGTACCCTGTGAAGAAGATACAGGATAGCATCCTCCACTCCCACGTTCTCTTGGTAGGCGAACTGCAGAGGATCCAGTGCGTGGCGTACCTGGGGTTTGAGAAAGTTGCGCAGCAGCACTCGTTCAAAAGTTTTCATTAGGTGTTGAGGTGAGGGCAACCGGTCTGTAATCATTAAGTTTCTTTGGGGTGAGTTTCTTTGGAACAGGTACCAGGCATTACGTTTTCCACAAGATAGGAACTTTGCTTTCTTGTAGACTCCTATTGAAAAGGTGATGAAAGGCTCAGCTAATTCCTCAGCACATGTCTTTAGCAGTCTTGCACAGATGCCATCAGGGCCGGCTGCCTTGGACTTAAGTCTTTTCAGTGTCCCTCTAACTTGATCCAGTGGTGAATTGTCGGCTGTGGGAGTGCTGGTTGGGGTAAGGGGGGAGTGGGAAAGGGGTGGGTGGTGGGTAAGTTGTTCCAAGACGCAGAAGTGAGGAGCAGGGGAGGGGGATAGAGGTAGTGGGGATTTGTGAGTCTGCTGTGTCCATTGGTGGGGGTACTGCTGCATTGTTGATGGTGGTGGGAGTGGTGACCATAGGCAGAGTAGGAGGGTGTGGGGATGAAGTGTCCCTGTTCGTGAAGCAGGGTGAAGGAGTAACGGGAGTGAGGGGTTGTGAGTGGGTGAGATGGGAGCCTGCTGAAGAGTGGTTGTCAAGTGTGGGCTGGGGGGATTCAGGGGCTATAGAGGTGACAAGGGAAATGCTGCCCTCTGTGCCAGAGTTTCCAAACCGGTTGTAAAAATGGTTTAAATCATTGGACATTGATAGATCACCCTCTGCCATACATCTCTTCTTTCCACACCCAGTGATTTTTTTAATCCCCTGCCATGCCTCTCTAGCATTGTCCTTCATTTTAATTTCCACCTTCTTCCCATATGCCACCTTGGCCTCCTTCAGTCTGCTTTTGAGTTCTCGCTGTACACTCCTCAGTTCAGTCAAGTTTCCTTCCTTAAAAAGCTTCTTTTTCTTATTGAGGAGTTGCTTGACATCTCTGGTTACCCAGGGTTTGTTGTTGGGGTAGCAGCGAATCGTTTTTGTTGGTACAACAATGTCCATGCAGAAGTTTATGTAATCAGTAGTACATGCTGTGGCCTCATCCAGGTCATCACTGCCCTGCAGTATACTCCAGTCAGTGGTCTCGAAACAGTCTCTTAGTGCCTCCTCAGTTTCTGGTGTCCATTCTCTGAAAGTGTGTGTGGTAACTGGCAGTCTCTGTATTTTAGAGACGTACAGTGGCTGAAGATGGATCAGATTGTGGTCAGAGGAACCCAGTGGGGGAAGGGGGGTAGCACTGTATGCATCCTTCATGTTTGCATATAGAAGGTCAATTGTTTTATTTTTTTTCTTGTTGCACAGTCAACACACTGATGGAAGTTGGTGAGAGTGGAGTTGAGGGTAACGTGGTTAAAATCCCCAGTGATGGCAAAGAAAGCCTCGGTATGCTGTGTTTGTAGCCTCGCAACAGTTGTGTGAATGACGTCACATGCCGTCTCGGGCGCCGCTCTCGGGGGGACATAGACGCAGATTATTATACAGTGTGAAAATTCTCTTGGAGTGTAGTAAGGACGTACGCTGATGGCCAGTAGCTCCACATCTTTACTACACACTGTTTCCTTCACCGTTACATGTCCGGGATGACAAAACTTGTGATTGATGTACATAATCAGTCCACCTCCTTTCTTTTTCCCTGAAAGTGCATTGTCTCTGTCAAGTCTAACTACGCTGAAGCCCGGTATGTCAACATTACAAGTAGGAGTGAGACTAGTTAGCCATGTTTCCGTGAAGCAAATTAGACTCGCTTCTCTAAACAGTTTTTGGTTTCTTACCAGGGCAGTCAGCTCGTCCGTTTTGTTGGTTAGCGAATTCACGTTTCCCATAATAATTGCTGGAACAGAGGGCTTATATCTCCATTTCTTCTCCCGTCGCTTGGCCTTGACTGCGACCCCTGCTCTGCATCCACGAAAGCTGAAAACTTCTTTTGGAATATCCACATGAACAGCGGCAGAATCAGCAAACTTCCGCAGATCCATCAGCTGGCTGCGCGAGTAAACAATGTTGCAGCGTCCATAGCAACGCACAGACTTCTCCATATCGGAATAAATAACTTCTTGTCCACGTTAAAAAATAAAAAAAACAAATTAATAATAATGTACAGAAAAACAACAAATAAACGCTAATCTAAGAACTGGAAAATAAGTAATAAAACACAACACGAAAGACGACTAGAACAGACATAAAACAAGGAGCTACAAAACTTGCTGCCATTCTCGCTGGCGCATACGTCATCCATGATATACAAGGCACACAAATAGTCTGGGAGGAAGGATAGTCTATCATACCCCCCCCCCCAAACAAAATGCCACAAGACTTTTTTTAACCTTCAAGATTTTGAGTGGTAACAGTAACATAACTCATTCCCACTACACCCTTTTGCATAATATTGTACATGTCCTCAGAATGCTCTACATGTTTCAGTTCTATGTAGTTGTACTGTACAGGACAGTACAGTGCAGTGCAGTACAGTACAGTACAGTACAGTAGCATACAGAACGGTGCAGTACAATAAAGTAGAGTATAGTACAGTACAGTACCGTAGCATACAGTACGGTGCAGTACACTACAGTACAGTAGCATACAGTACGGTGCAGTATAATAAAGTACAGTAGAGTATAGTACAGTACAGTACAGTAGCATACAGTACGGTGCAGTACAGTACAGTACAGTAGCATACAGTTCGGTGCAGTATAATAAAGTACAGTAGAGTATAGTACAGTACAGTACGGTACAGTAGCATACAGTACGGTGCAGCACAGTACAGTAGTAAAACTACGGTGCAGTATAGTAAAGTAAAGTACAGTACAGTACAGTACAGTAGCATACAGTACGGTGCAGTCTAGTTAAGTACAGTACAGTACAGTAGCATACAGTACGGTGCAGTCTAGTACAATACAGTACAGTACAGTACAGTACAGTATAATACAGTAGCATACTGCACGGTGCAGTAGAGTACAGTACGGTATATCACATTACAGTACAATACAGTACAGTAGAGTACAGTACAGTAGAGTACAGTACAGTGCAATACAGTAGAGTACAGTATAGTCTTGATGACTTTTAGGCTACTTTGACTTTAGCCCTCCAAAGCCAATAGGATTTCCACATGCTGTTGTTTTAAGTTTTTGAAAGACTATTTTAGTAGCCTATGTGAGAGAGGGAAGGCAGGCAGACATGTTTTAAATAAAGGACCACACCCACAAATAAAAAATAACCAGCAAACAATAAATTAAATGGTTAGGTAGCCAACATGTCATCTAGATTAAAGCCAAAAGTAGATGAAAAACAGACATATTACCATTTTGCTCTTTTAAAATATAAAGTATCTGTCAATATACTGTATATATGATATATTCATAAATGCCCTTATCACTCCATTGTACACTTAGGACTGAGATATACATATCTGAACATCAGCATACATTTTATTTTGTAATGGCCTATAGTAAATCATCCAAGCTGTCACTGACACTTGATATGTACATGTATTATTGACTTGATTGATATGAATATTTCAGTTGGACTCCTAGGCTTAAATCATTGAGGGGGTCCTAAGGAAGTAGTAGTAGTTTGTGTGTGTGTGCGCATGTGTAAGTGGGATTAAAATTATTGTTTGCCATCTATCTTTGTCTGAAGAGCAGACTGAGTGTCTGAACCTGCTAATGCTAGCATGCTAACATTGGGAGAGTTATGTGTGGCCCAGTTCAAGGGTTTATCTCTTCTCCCCTTAATTTTCTAACCACAATTTTCTTTTTGGATTTTATAGATATGACCCACTGCAAGTTTTTAAAACTCTTAATGAATGTTGGTTCAATAGCTAACTGCCCAGAAATTAGCTCTCAATTGTAGAGTGATCTCATTCTGACCATGGTTTTTATGATTTTCCTCTTTTTGAATCTAAATAACACATATATAACATTGTTTTTATGGTAGGTTTTGCACATATTTTCAAAGTTCAGTTTGTACACATCACACACAAATAGGTGGAATGGCCCATACACCATTATGTCCAGGCGGTACAGCATTTTACTACTATTGGCTCGTTTTGGGAAGCCATCTTGGATTTACCCCATAAAAATGACCCTAATGACATTGAAATTTGGGGCACCCCTTCTGAAATGATGGAGAACACCCTAAGGAAGGTCTACACCGATTTTGGTGCTTCTATCCAGCGCGTAACGATTAGGCCCTTTTTGGACGGTAAGAGCCCCAGCTATCTAGCCTTTCTTCCCCATTATGATGATCTGTTTGAACTGCATCAGATCATCTCGACCATGTCTACATGCACAAGCATTGCAGCTACCATGATTGACTGATCAGAAATCTACTTCCTTGAACAGTGCGTTTCTAATAAAGTGGCCAGTGAGTGTATGGACAAATTTCGCCGCCATTTTCCACAGATGGACCAGAGCGGGATCCTATAGCAACAGTCTAACTCTTTATATAGATGGCTCTGGTTCTATTCTGTTGTTCTGTTGTCTCTTCTCTTCTTACTCCACTCCTGCTCTGCCTTCTCTCTGCCTATTTTCCATCTCACTTAAAAAAAAAGAATCATGGGTAGCTACCCCACCCTGCCCTCTAACTTCTGCCCCTTTCAGAGGCGGACAGTGCTTCCGTGATTCATCCTGATAGCTTTCAGGGGATCACCCCTAACTGAAGGAACAATTTACAGTACTTACTACTACTACTGCTACTACTACTACTACTAGTACTACTACGTGAATATGGAATAACTTTTTATTTGTCATTGTAACAAGTAAAACGAAATTGAGCATTCCTTGTTGAGTGAAGCAAATAAAGTAAAAAGGTTAAAAATTACTTAAGTAGTAGTAGTTGTTGTAGTAGTAGTGATGGTGCATACTAGGTAGTAGTCCTAACAGTGGGTCAGGTATAGAGTCAGTGTAGTAGTAGTGTACAGTAGGTCAGTGTAGTGTCACTGTCGTGTCAGGCTTCTTGCAGGGAGATGTTGACACTGAATATTCATAGAAAAATCACCAGTGAATGTGATATCCATCCATGTCAGAAAACAGAGTTTAAAGCCTTATGGAGAATATTATGGAGAATATCCAAAGATAATTTTTCAAATGTTACATTTGTATGAAATGCGGGTTTTTTCCCTGTTTTTTGTTTTGTTTTTACAAACAGTGATCATATTTTTATGTTGTTTCTTCTTTTTAATTATATGTCAAAAGAGAGGAGTTTTCACATACATGTACCTTTTAGCAGTGCATTTTTTGCTGCTACAGCAGGTCTATTAACATGACTTTTAAATTTGAAAATGTAGAATCAAAATTAAACATTGAACACTTTTACATTGTTTTAGCACATGTCCTGCTACAGGTATGTGATTGTAGCAAAAATGATTTTAGCAGAGTTTTATAGACTAGATACTAGACACTAACAAAACCACTCGCTATGGTAGCATTTACTAATTCAACTACTGTGCATTGCAATCTTGCCTCTGAAAGCTGTCATACATGCAGTATGGCATTAAAGATGGAAGGGTGGTCAGCTCTTTCCTCCTTGAATCCATGACATGACATGAGGGGCATGCTGATGAGAGCTCATCTGTTGGTTGGAGTATGTGAATGCGGACAAGTGTGTGCATGTCAGTGTGAAAACATATTTCTTTTCTACAATTGTGAGGGGAGAGATAATTGAAACAAAACCGCTGGTTCTTTTGGAAATCTGCCATTTTCTTTGTGCTGTGGCAGATACTGTTACACTTGAACAGTACACAAACTAAGGCACATGTAGCAAAGTAAAGTAAAGTAAAGTAAAGTAAAGTAAAGTAAAGTAAAGTAAAGTAAAGTAAAGTCAGTTGTTTTCTCCTGCATTCATCCATTCTCACTTGCACACATGTGCACATAAAAAACACGGGCAGCAGTAAAGTCACATGACATGAAAATACACAAAATGACCACTATGTGGCATATACCCCCTCCCTCTCTCTCTCTCTCTCTCTCTCTCTCTCTCTCTCTCTCTCTCTCACACACACACACACACACACACACACACACACACACACACACACACACACACACACACACACACGCACACACACACACACACACACACACACACACACACACACACACACACACACACACACACACACACACACACACACACACACACACACACACACACACAACAATGTTGTTGACATGACAAATGTCAAGTTGCGAAAAGTCATAATATTATAAACATCTGTCAGCTCAGAGCGGAGTAATACAATATGATGCACTAACTCTATTAAGTATGTGTAACGGAGGCTAACTAGCACAGAGTTGGCGTGGAACGTTGGTAAACCTCCCTCCGATAGCCTCATACAGTCTCGTGCCGTTGGGCCGAGAGACTAGTCTCTTGGCCCAGCGGTATCGTACTGTGTCTCCCATTGCCGAACCGTTGTAGTTGACGAGGTCGCACGTTCGATCCCCGAGGGGGGTGAACAGGTGCAGGATGACCTTCGTCACAGTGGTGCCGCTGACCCTGGATGGGAGTGAGGTTTAAGGGGGAGAGTGTAACGGAGGCTAACTAGCACAGAGTTGGCGTGGAACGTTGGTAAACCTCCCTCCGATAGCCTCATACAGTCTCGTGCCGTTGGGCCGAGAGACTAGTCTCTTGGCCCAGCGGTATCGTACTGTGTCTCCCATTGCCGAACCGTTGTAGTTGACGAGGTCGCACGTTCGATCCCCGAGGGGGATGAACAGGTGCAAGATGACCTTCGTCACATATGGATGGCACATGCTCTCTGTCACAGTATCTACTTTAAAGTTGTATCTACTGTAAAGTTGTACTGTAGGTTTTGCTTGCCTTGGTTGTTTTTTCCCATCATCTTGATTTGGCTCCATCCGTATTAAGCTGAATGACTGAGTGCAAACCCCCAACCCCACAAAACAAACTACCCACCCTACGTTCTCCAGTCCACCCTCTCCCGTACCCTTTCTTGATTTTTGTAACCACTTTGGAGCTGACATCATGTGTTATTCTACAGCCTAGTATTAACTCAGGGTTGCTCACTATGGAGGGTATGTTTCTGTAGAATAACAGCGTGGAGGATACATGCATGGACTGTACCTGCCTGCCTTGGTTGTGAATACAATTTGCATCTGAAAATGTTGAATGCATGATGGCAATTAGAAATTGAATAGAGTGTCTGAGTGTGATTATGCTTTCCTAATACAGAGGAACAAAAGGGAAGGACATCAACACCATCAAGTCCCTGAGGGTTCTGCGTGTTCTACGACCGCTAAAGACCATAAAACGGTTACCCAAGCTTAAGGTTAAAACACACACACACACACACACACACACACACACACACACACACACACACACACACACACACACACACACACACACACACACACACACACACACACACACGGTTAGGGGTGGTTTAGCCATTTTTCGTTTAGGCAAGAGTCGTCTAGGCCACCCTGCTGTCGTTTAGGCCACCAGAAGTGCCGTTTAGGCCACTGGAGCTGCCGTTTAGGCCAGCTTTTTATTATTATTGTACATTCGTTTTTATAAGACATAAATCAGCTCTGCTGGTAATTTATTTATTTAAACAACATGCAGTAATTATGTCTAGAAACGTTTATTTTTTATTTTTTTATTTAATAGCCTAAATGGTGATTAACAAATGCATGAAGTTGTGGACATAATCATCCCCATTGATAATTGACGACACGGTGTGCGTATAACAGTAAAAATAATGCACACCTAGGTGGTGATGCGGCTGCGAAGCGGAGCGGGCGTTACACCTCGGTGTGCATTATTTTACACCGTGAAGTCAATTATCCCGCTTATACCACGGTTGCCACACTGTCTGAAATTTATTTGAGGAATTATTTCGATGCTTTAATGGCTAAAACAAAGGTTTTCTGTATAAGTACTTCCTTCCGCCACAAGAAGGTTCTTTTCATAACTGTCTGGCGAACTGCCGTTACTAATTCTAAATTGAAGGTTGCTATGGCCAAGACACCGTCGTTAGTTCTATCGCATTCGGTTGTCAAGTCAAGAGCCAGTCGTTAATTCTATCGCATTTGGTTGTCAAGTCAGTCGCCTCAATGTTCTACCCATCCGATATATGGGCGCGTCTGACTTGCCCACAAGATTATGCTACAGTTGGCATGATTCCTACAAATTTACAGATCTCAATAGATAAAAAAAAATACCCCGCATATCTTGGCGACATTCTAAATGCCTCGCCATTAACTTTATCAAAACAGGCACCTCGTCAATCTGCTCTCCTCCCATAGGAAACTCCCCTTGATTTATTTTCCACTGCGTTCCCATAGTTAGGCCTATTGATCCGAAAATTTCCCATACTTTTCACAAGTTACGCTACTCTCTCAACTGATAAACGCTACAACCACAGGAAACATCTCCTCACGTGAAACGGGCGTCCCTTTGCGCAGGGAATCTCTCTCTCTCTCTCTCTCTCTCTCTCTCTCTCTCTCTCTCTCTCTCTCTCTCTCTCTCTCTCTCTCCATCACAAAGTTGACAGAGTGATGGTCAGTTGGGAGAAATAAACATGTTTGAAATTTGATTAGGCCTACTAAGATTTGCTCCAGATTCACTATACATTGCTGGTGTTTCCAGACGCGCGATGCGACATGTGTCAATTCAGCGCGTAATGCTTGCAACTTTTTTGTGTGTAATTTATGAACGTGCGTGCCTTGGCGCATTGATACACTGGAGTTATGCGGTCAGAAAAGTGACTTAATAGTGGGACTACTTCAGGTGTGCATATATAGACAGTTAATCAACACCCAATTTAGCGCGTCACAATGGGAGATTCCAGACTGCCGTGGTATAAAAATGTGTTATGTGGAGCAAATCTTAGTAGGCCTAATCAAATTTCAAACATGTTTATTTCTCCCAACTGACCATCACTCTGTCAACTTTGTGATGGAGAGAGAGAGAGAGAGAGAGAGAGAGAGAGAGAGAGAGAGAGAGAGAGAGAGAGAGAGATATTCCCGTCGTGGCCGCATCACCTCCTAGGTGTGCATTATTTTTTCTGTTATACGCACACCGTGTCATCAATTATCCCTTACTTAATTAGTGTGATTGGTGTTTGTGCGCCTCTGCGCTGTGTTCCTGTTTGCAAATTGCAGGTGACGTCTTGCCGGGGTGAAGGGATTCGTGGGGGTTCCTCCACGCCACCACTGGATTTTGCCCTGTATGCGTTACCGCTGGAGTGTGGGCTTGGACTTTCCGACATTCTGTTCTCTGATGTCTGTTATCGATATTCTGAGCTCTGTTTTCTGATTTTTGTTAAATGGCAAGCGGGCTGGTAGCCCTTATTGCCTTTGTGGCTTTGATGCCTTTAGGACATGTAAAATAAATAAATTCACTAGTTTTCCCCCGACTGGCCATTAGTTCTCTTCTGTTTCTCCTGGTATGATTTGGTTGTGTTGTTTAACCCAACCTCACAAACTGGCTTCTGAATATCAAGTTAGCCTATAATTAATAACTGTCCAACGAATGTGGTAATTTTAGATCAGTCACCCTTTCCACAGCCTATAACATGTTATTATTAATAGCCTGAATATTGTCCAACAAATGTTCTGGTTTCATGTTACGTCAGTCTAGGGTTAAACAACGCAACCAAACCATAGCCTCGGCATATGCCCTACCAGGAGAAACCGAAAAGAACTAATGACCAGTCGGGGGAAAACGGTGCAAATAGTACATTTATTTATTTTACAATATCCTAAAGGCATCAAAGCCACAAAGGCAATAAGGGCTACCAGCCCGCTTGGTATTAAACAGAAATCAGAAAACAGAGCTCAGAATATGTCGAAAAGCCCAAGCAGCTCCAGCGGTAACGCATACAGGGCAAAATCCAGTGGTGGTGTGGAGGAACCCAGTGAATCTCTTCACCCCGGCAAGATGTGATCTGTAAACAGGAACACAGCGCAGAGTAGAGGAGCACAAACACCAATCACACTAAGTAGAGTAGAGTAGAGTAGAGTAGACTTTTATTGTCACCATATAAATATAGCAAGATTATGTTAAGTAGCAACCCACAAATGCCCACAAAATAAAAGATATATTAACAGTAAATAAATAATATATAAAAATCCATAAAAATCCATAAAAATCCATGTGCATCTCACAGTATCGATAGTCCTGAAGTATTGAGGGGGGGCAGGTGACGTATTGAGTTCAAGAGTCTAATGGCAGTAGGGTAAAAGCTGTCCTTCATTCTCGTAGTGCGGGCACGCAGAGTCCTAAAGCGCCTGCCAGATGGTAGCATGGTGAAGAGCCTGTGACCAGGGTGTGTGTGATCTTTAAGGATGTTTAATGCTCTGTTTGTGCAGCGTGTATGGTGGATCTCCTCAAGTGTGGGTAGTTGGCATCCAATAATTCTCTCTGCTGTTTTAATGATGCGCTGTAACATCTTCTTGTTGTCGTGTGTGCAGCTGGTGTACCAAGATGTAATGCTGTATGTAATTACTGATTCAATTGTACACCTGTAGAAGTTAGTGAGCAGATCTCGTGGTAGCTGGGCCTTCTTTAGAGTGCGAAGGAAATATAGCCTTTGGGATCCCTTTTTAGCCATTGCAGAGGCACATTTATAAGTGATTATTTATAAATCACTATTTTAATTTTCAAAAACTGTGCGAATGTAATTGCATTCCAACAAAGGTAGCAATGGGGATGATTATTTCCACAATTTTATGAATGTATAAATCACCATTTTTTTTTTGTTGCCAATTGCCAATTTAATTGCCAATAGATAACTTAGAGGCAATCACAACCACATAAACAAACATATCACACCCAGACAAACAAATAATACTAAAACAATAATATACATACAAACATATACAGTATATAAAAGAAAATAAAATTAAATAAAAATATGGATTTTAGTTCCTCCATTGATGATTTTATTGCGGTTTTTGACTCACATATTTTCCAGCTCAGCCAGCACTCGTGACTCAGCGTTCCATGACAGGCCCAAGAACTTGACCTTGCTTCGTATTTCGACTTTCTTCCTTCGCAATGTCGCCCTTTTTCGGTCCTTTACCTTTAGATGATGATGCCATTCTTTCGATGTAGTTGTTTTTGCCAAGTTTTTTGTCGATTTCTTAGGATTTTTATGATCAAATGGACAGAGCTCCGCTGTCAGCTTGTGCCCTGCACATGTCACCGACTTCCACCTGTTATCAATCACCAGTTCTTAGATCTAAAAAAATGTTTGCATTATTGTCCAACGAATGTAGCAATGGCGATTATGTCCACAACTTTATGCATTTGTGAATCACAATTTTGGCTATTAAATAAATAAAAAGAACGTTTCCAAATGTAATTACTGCATGGTGGTTATTAAATAATTTACCAGCAGAGCTGATTTATGTCTTATAATAACGAATGTACAATAATAATAAAAAGCTGGCCTACACGGCAGCTCCAGTGGCCTAAACGGAGGAGATCTCGTGGTAGCTGGGCCTTCTTTAGAGTGCGAAGGAAATTAAACGACGGCAGAGTGGCCTAGACGACTTTTGCCTAAACGAAAAAGGCCTAAACCACCAGTCACCACACACACACACACACACACACACACACACACACACACACACACACACACACACACACACACACACACACACACACACACACACACACCATTACCAGGGTGAAAACATAAAATCATGCAATGCCACTGCCATTGACTTCAATGTTAAACACAGTCTGTCTAACCCATGACTGCGGTTTTGAGTAATGAACCAGGCTGAGACTTTTTAAAACCTCAGGAAGCTTTTACCAGTGTTTAGAGTTAATTAGTTGATTCAGATGATTAGGTTAATAGCTTGTTTAGACAACCTTTTCATGATATGCTTATTTTTTGAGTGGAAATTTTGGGTTTTCATGAGCTGTATGCTAAAATCATCAATATTAAAACAATACAAGACCTGAAATATTTCAGTTGGTGTGCAATGAATCTAAAACATATGAAAGTTTAATTTTTATCATTACATTATGGGGGAAAAAATGAACTTTAACACAATATGCACATTTGAGAAGGACCTGTATAGTCTAACTGCAGATGGAAGAAAGGCCCTGCGGTACCTCTCTGTTCTGCAGTTTGGGTGGAGGAGTCCACTGCTCAGTGGACTCAGCAGGGCTGCCACTGTTCCATGCAGGGGGTGGTTGGTGTTACCCAGGATTTATGACAATTTTGTCATCATTCTCCTGTCCCCCACCACTTCCACATTGTCAAGGCTGCAGCCCAGAACAGAGCCAGCCTTCCTCACCAGTTTATTGAGTCTCTTTGCCTCAGCTGCTGACACACCACACCACCCCATAGAAGACAACAGAGGAGACCACAGACTCGCAAAAGGTCTTCAGGTCTTTGTAGAGAGCCTGAGTGTTGTCAGTCCAGTCCAATTTTGTATTAAGGTGAACTCCTAGGTATTTATACGTGTCCACAATATCTATGTCAGTAGCCTACCCTGCATGTTTACTGGTAAGAGAGGGGATCAGTGTTGCCAGATTTTCTACGACAAATAAGCGACTGACGTCCTAAAAACAAGCCCAAAAGAAGCAACTGGCGGGTGTCGTGAACACAAGCCCAAAAGAAGCGACCGAAGGGGTGGGTCGTCAGTTGCGTGCCTAGTCAGGGAAGACCTTGCTCTTTGCGTGGGTCTGCGTGGCAGCTAAAATCCCCACAAGTGACCACAGAAAATGAGAGTTAACAATGCTGTAGTAGGGTCACTTGTAAGGATGAGTGAGAAAAAAAACGAGTTGCCAATGAGAATGAGAAACCCATCCAAACACATTAAAATCACAGACAGAGCATGAGAAAACAGCAAGCCCAACCCTGAAAAGAACAAGCCCAAAAAAAATGCAACCCGCGACTTACAAAATTAAAAAAGACTGCTCAAAAAAAAGAAGCCCAAGGTCGCTTATAATAAGCGGACTTGGCCACACTGGAGGGGATTGGACTTTGCGCCGGCGGAAGTCCACAACAAGCTCTTTAGTTTTCCCAGCATTAATCTGGAGGTTGTTCCGTTGCCACCATGCCACAAAGTTCTTGATCAGTTCTCTATATTCCCTCTCATCCCCATTATTAATTAGACCCACATTTGCTGAGTCGTCTGAATTTTTTTGTGGGTGACAGTGTGGTGTGTAGTGTGTGAAATCTGCAGTGTTTAGTGAATGCTAAGAACCATCTGTAATGATTATTATTATTGTTATTATTAGGCTTATAGGATTATTATTGTCTTATGTAATAAAAGTGACCATTTCTATCTGTGGATATGTGTACATGCGTCCGTGCATACATGTGTGCATTTGTGTGTGTGTGTGTGTGTGTGTGTGTGTGTGTGTGTGTGTGTATGTGTGTGTGTGTGTGTGTTCTCCAGGCTGTCTTTGATTGTGTGGTGAACTCTTTGAAGAATGTGCTTAACATCCTGATAGTCTACATCCTCTTCATGTTCATCTTCGCCGTCATCGCTGTGCAACTCTTCAAGGGAAAGTTCTTCTACTGCACTGATGAGTCCAAGACACAACAGAATGACTGCAGGTAGTACATGCTGCCCCCTCTCTCCCACCATCTATGCGTTTACATGAGACACTTAAGTCCGATTTAACTCACTTTAAATCTGATTAAAACTTATTTCCACTCTAGAATTATCATGTAAACACTTACCGAACAGGATTTAAGTTTATTCTGATTTAAACTCAAGTCCGATTAAAGTGGGTGGTTTATTCCTCTTTTAAATCCGATTAAACACGTTCCTCTGTCATGTAACCTTTTATTCAGAATTACAATAAGTCCAGTCGTTCCACGCATGCTCGTTGGCCACACAATGGCGCCAAGAGCCCGTGCTTTTTGCTAGTGAGAAAAAAATGGTGGCATTTCCTGGGTTTTTTTTACATGAAAGTTTTGCTTAATTTAAAGTCCCTAAGTGACTATAAATGTTGTGGTTTCCATATTGATGTAAAAGTGCCCCACGAAGTAATGAAGCACAACAAAGTTACTCCACATCACCCTTTGACCACTCGTTTTTCTGAGCTAGGTGGGTAAGCTAACTAGCATTTTGCAAGAACCAGAGATGGGATGTCCCTATAGCTTTCAGTCCGACTGAAGGCATTCATTTTAGAGCAGAAGGTTAGCACCTGTCCTGGTAGTCATGAAGGTTTAGCGACCACTCCCCCACGCCTTATTTGGCTTGCTCAGCACGTGCGTCCTCAGTCCAATCGCAATGCTTTCTGTTCACCAGACGTTTAATCAGCTTTAAGTGAAAGTGCCATGTATACACGTAGCAAAATAACTCTTAATCCGATCTACTTAAATCCGATCTATTAAATCTGATTCCAAAACATCATGAAAACGTAGCCCATCTGTATTAAAGACCAGGTTGTGGCACCACCATTCATCCGTTCCTGTAATCAGAGATGTCAAAAGTAAAAGTAAAAGTAAAAAAAGAAACTTAAGTTTCCGTCCAACACAGTTAACTTATCTGAATAATCAGTAGACTTGTTTACTTGTCTTATGATCAGCTGACTGCACTGGTTGGATCAAGTTTGTGGTGGGTCCTTGTAATTTTTCCAGTAACAACACAGTCGATCTCATTAGGTACAATGGAGTAAATGGTGTAACAGCTAAGTAATATCTAGTGCTAGTGTACTTACACCATGAATTTACTTTTACTTTTGACACCTCTGCCTGTAATGGACCCTGAACCCCAGTCTCATCATTTCAAAAGCTCACCAAAGATCCTGGTAATTACCAGACCTCTGTGTCTGTATATTGACTTTTTAGAGATTAACAGAACATATTTTGAAGGAATTTATTGGTGGGAAGGATGGACAAATGATAGATAATGCCATGCCTTCTGAAGGCGAAGTCATAGCCTTCTCTCCCTGACCTTCAGTAGTAGTGAAGCTTGCAGAGCTGAGCGTAACTACACAAGTCGGGAGACTGTCAGGCGAAGATCCTCTAACAGTTGAAGAAATTTGGAATCAGTCAAGCAGGCATGATCCACTTTTACTGTGCTACCATGGGGAGCCTGCTCAACTTCTGCGTTGAAGGCTACATCCAAGTAGGCATGCCTAGATATCACAAGCCAGCCAATAGGAAGCACAATTCGGAAGTACTATAGCAGCATCATTTTCATAACCTTTGAATTGGACTGGTCGCTGGGGGGCCGCTAATGACCAATGACCGTTCAGTTGTCGACCTCCCGTGGACTTGATGGATATGACGGGATATAGAAAGTCATCCCGGTGTCCTGTCTATATGAGCGACCCGTCGAGATGTGATCCTTTTCGCTACTGAGCATGCGCACACATGCGACCGCAGTTTACAAACTTGAGATGTCAGGATCATGCATCTGAGCAAGCGGCACTATTATGTCATCAATAGTGTAGTTATATCCACCGACTGTCATCGACTGAAAGTTACGATATGGGGGAAAAAACGGGAAATAGCTCACTCAAACTCTGAGGTTACCACTATTATGTCATCGATAGTCTAGTTATATCCGCCGACTGTCACGATATGGGGAAAAAACGGGAAATAAGCTAGCGTGGATCACTCAAACTCTGAGGTTACCACTATTATGTCATCGATAGTCTAGTTATATCTTCCGACTGTCATCGACTGAAAGTTACGATATGGGGAAAAACGGGAAATAGCATGGATCACAAAACTGTTAGTGATATTAATTTGATGGTGGTGATGTTGATTCCTTGTGTAGCCTAGTCACCACCGACTGTCATCAACTGAAAGTTACGATAGGATCCCCTGAGACTGTCATCTTTAGTGACTCAAACTGTATCTCCTGAGGTTACTACCAGTCATCCATAGTCCAGTTAGCCTATAGCTACTGTCATCGACTGAAAGTTACGATATATCCCCTGGGGGAAAAAAAACGGGAAATAGCGTGGATCATCCAGTAGATCATACACCTGTGTGACTCAGACTTAACTTGGTTCTCCAACCAAGCAACGCTTTTTGTAGCCTACTCGTAATTATATCAGGCCTACTACATGCATTCTCAGTTTGGAAAATCTGTGAAATAGCGTGGGCTCGAACATTTGCTACTTTGTTGCCTAACCGTAATGGTTCACACACTCAGCCTCGAACATTGTAGGCCTAACATTGATCAGAAAAGGCCATTTATGTAGAGGAGGCGTTCTCATTGCAAAATGGAAAAAAAATCGCCACCTCTGATTGAGCTGTCAAAATGCGCCCTCCACCCTTTTCACTCAAGAATTTGAAACGAATCGACTGCATTGTAAAATGCCTGAACATGGACTTACTGTGTGTGTGTGTGTGTGTGTGTGTGTGTGTGTGTGTGTGTGTGTCTGTGTGTCCGTGAAATAAATGGTTCTTAAAACAGTCCTACGTGGACCATGGCCGATTGAAACGTCTTCCACGGAAAATCAAGGTCGGTCATTTAGATGAGGCAGCGCAAATCGATAGAACACTATCGAGTAAGGCTACCGGTCGCTCATCTCGACAAGGCAACATATCTCGACAGAACACTGGTATCGTTCAACTCCTGGTTGAAATCCTACAAGGGTTTTCGTACTACATAGTGGCTTCCTTATCTTTTGCCTTCTACATAGAAATGCTGTAGGGACTTTTGGATGCATGTCTGGTATGGCAGCCACCGGAGAGGGTGGTATGCAGGGCCTCCAAAATCATTGGCCATAGTCTTCCCTCCTTAGCCTGACATTGCAACAGCATGGGGCACCTAAGTCACGCCCTCTACTTCCTGGTTCATGGGGCAGACAGTTGCTAAAAATTGAATGGAAGTAAACGAGGCGAGTCGTGTTGAACTTGTGGCGCATAAGTGGAGGTCCAAGGTTTGGATTGTTGTCGAAAAACCACTCATTTCAAGCCCAGTAATTATTTTTTGACTCCCTCTGCCCCATGAACCAGGAAGTAGAGGGCGTGACTTGGGTGCCCCATAATTTCTCAAGAAAGCCAAGAACATCACCTCTGTTCCCACTCATCCAGCACAGCATCTATTCACACTCCTACCATCAGGGAGGAAGTACCCGTAGTATCCCATGCAGTACATCACGTTTTTTTTTAACTAGTTTACATTTTTATTGGGTGGATTTTCATTGAATTCACAATAAGTTATCTGAAACTATGTCCAACTATGTTTCATATCTTGGGGGATCCACCTTAACCCTCTGGTTGTGTTAGAAACATTGTTACGTTCATGGTGTTAAAGGTCAAAATTGACCGCATACACAAAAAAGGTAATAATACTGTGAGGCTTTGGGGCATCTTCTAAACTTTCACCACTAGATGGCCTCATCGTGCCCCCTTGTTTGTGCTGTGTCATCATTTGCTGAGTCATGTTTTGTGTTTGAGTAGACCTCGTTCAGTTAATTGCATGTCACCTGCATCTCATTTGTTTGCCGGTGCTCAGTCTTGATTTTGTCATCTGAAGATCACACTGCGTGTATGTTCCTGTTGCTCTCCTGAACCTTTGTTTCTCTGGATGTTTTTTTTTTTTGGACTTTGAATTTTGATGCCTTGCTTGGACTTTGACTTGCCTTTTTTTGAAGAATTTTTTGGATTTTGGACTTTGTTGACTTTACTGGATCTTCTGTGCGTTGGACTCCTTTTTTGTTCCTGAACTTTTACCATGACCTACTGAGCATTGTGAGCTGAACTGAAACTTTTTTGTCTACCGATTTGCCTTGTTGAAACACTCCTTTTTTGACACAGTAAAACTTTTGAAACTTGACTTTTGTTGTCTGCCTCTCTCTCTGCATTTGAGTCAACTCCTTGGTCTTGTGGTAACGTGTCTGCCTGCTACGCTAGAGACCCGGGTTCAATCCCCGGGCCGTTCGTGACAGCAAGACTGAGCCCTGCAAGACGACTCAGCAGAGATGAGTGCTAGACAAACTGAGAGCAATGCTCCTGCTCAGTCACCTACCAGTATTGAACAAATGTATGCTGCTCTGGTCAGCCATGATGCAACAGTCTCTCGCCATGAGAACCGTCTACGCGGACAAGAGGCAGCCTACAGCCGACATGAGCAGATCCTACAAGAACTGCAACAGAACGTCTCTGCTCTTCTGGCCCGTCCTCCGCCTTCAACAAGCCCTACCTCGGCCAGGGCCAACCTGACCGAGCCCAGACTCCCTGCTCCTGAGAGATATGATGGAAATCAAAGAGACTACAGAGGGTTCCTTAACCAGTGCTCCCTGACCTTCGAGCTTCAACCCACCTCCTTCCCTTCTGATTGCTCTCGCATCGCCTACATAATTACCCTGCTGACCTGCAAGTCCCGTGCCTGGGCCACATCCATCTGGGAACAGCAGGGTAGAGCCTGCTCCAGCTATGCAAGATTCACAGAGGAGATGCGCAGAGTGTTCGACCACCCAGTAGGTGGCAGAGATGCCGCCAATCGACTGTTCCAGCTACGTCAAGGCAACTCCAGTGTCGCTGAGTATGCTGTCCTCTTCCGTACCCTGGCGGCTGAGAGCGGACGGAACATGGAGGCACTGATTGCAGCATTCCGCCATGGCCTCTCTGGCAGCATCAAGGATGAGTTGGCAGCAAAAGACCCAGCAGAGGATCTGGAGGCCCTGATCGACCAGACCATCCGACTAGACAACCGCTTGCGAGAGAGACGCCGTGAGAGACAACCTTCCAGAGATTCAACAACCCCCTTCGATGCACCAATCCAAGGTATTTTGCAGCCGTCTCTCGCCCCTGAGGAGCCCATGCAGCCAGGGGGATCTCGTCTCTCTCAAGCCGAGAGAGATGGCCGGATGAGGGAGTGATGTTGCCTCTACTGTGGGGTAAAGGACCACTTCCGATCCACATGCCCTGAGCTGGCGGGAAAAGCCAAGCCCCGTCCAGGAAGAGGATAACTGTGACTGGGGCAGCGATCACTCCTCGCACGTCATCTACCTGCATGCAACTTCCCATTACCATCACCTTGGGTCAAGACCATCACAATCTGCTGGTGTTGGTGGACTCTGGTGCTGCAGGAAATGTCATGGATGCCTCCCTAGCCAGCAGACTTCGCCTTCCTCTAGTCAATCTCAAGTCTCCACTCTCTGTCACAGCTCTCGATGGAAGACCCCTCGGAAAAGGTACCGTGACTCATTTAACCTCTCCTGTTCACATGTCTATTAATGACAGTCATAATGAAAACATTCAGTTTAACTTAGTCTCCTCTCCCGAGTTCACTGTTGTTCTAGGCTTCCCATGGCTTACTCACCACAGCCCCCATATCAACTGGTCAACGGGCAAGATTGTTGAATGGGGTCCTGGCTGTGCATCCTCATGCCTCCTCACAAGATCCAAATCATCTGCTTCCGAGCCACCAAGTGCTCTTGAGCTGTCCCAAGTCCCGTCAGAGTACCACGATCTGAGTGAGGTATTTAACAAGGCCAGGGCCACTTCACTGCCTCCCCACAGACCTTATGATTGTTCCATTGATCTCTTGCCAGGAACTTCCCCTCCACGAGGACGCCAGAGAAGTGTGAGTTCCATGTCTCCAAGGTTTCCTTCCTGGGCTTCATCCTGGAGGGTGGGAGCCTCCAAATGGACCCCAAGAAGTCAGACGCAGTCCGTGAGTGGCCCCAACCCACTTCAGTCAAGGAGGTACAACGCTTCGTTGGATTCTCTAACTTCTACCTTAAATTCATCAGGAACTTTAGTACCGTAGCCGCCCCACTGACCAAGAAGACCACTGGGGCTTTTACCTGGACGGCTGAAGCTGAGAAGGCCTTCATGGACCTGAAAGTGAGATTCACATCCGCTCCTATACTTACCTTACCTGACCCTTCTCTCCCTTTCGTTGTGGAAGTAGACGCCTCAGATGTGGCAGTGGGTGCAATCCTGTCCCAACGACGTGATGATAGCAAACTCCACCCATGCACTTTCTTCTCCTCGCGACTCACTGAAGCCGAGAAGAACTGCGATGTGGGGGATCGGGAACTTCTGGCCATCAAGAAGGCACTGGAGGAGTGGCGCCATTGGCTTGAGGGGGCCCAGAATCCATTTGTGGTATGGACAGATCACAAAAACCTCCAGTACATACAAGGAGCAAAGCGCCTCAATCCCAGGCAAGCAAGGTGGGCCCTTTTCTTTACCCGTTTTGATTTCATCATGTCCTATCGACCTGGCTCTAAAAACCAAAAACCAGATGCTCTGTCCAGGCTACATCAAAAGACGTCTGGCGATCCGACTCCAGTCACCATCCTCCCGCCTGCTAAGATCGTTGCTCCGGTACGGTGGGGAATTGAGACGGTGGTCTAAGAAGCCCAGCAGAGGGAGCCTGACCCCGGAGGCGGACCCCCCAACTGTCTCTATGTGCCATCCGCTGTGCGAAGCCAGGTCCTTCAGTGGGCACACTCCTCTCGACTAACCAGCCACCCTGGCACCCTCAGGACTCTGGAATTCCCCAGTAGGCGGTTTTGGTGGCCCGAAATTAATGCTGATGTTAAGTCTTTTGTTGCTGCTTGCATTATCTGTTCACAGAATAAGAGTGTGCACACTGCTCCCCAGGGCCTTCTCCATTCCTTGCCCATCCCCGGCCGTCCGTGGTCGCACATCTCCATGGACTTCATCTCGGGCCTTCCACCGTCAGACGGTAACACGGTCATCCTAGTTATTGTTGACAGATTTTCAAAGGCTTGTCGTTTTACTCCCCTGCCCAACTCCTCTCTGCCCCTGAGACTGCTGAAATTGTCTGCCAGTATGTTTTCAGGACCTTTGGCCTGCCCTTGGACGTGGTCTCGGATCGGGGTCCTCAATTCACGTCTCAGTTCTGGAGGGCCTTCTGCAAGTTGGTGGGAGCCAAAGTCAGTCTTTCCTCTGGTTTCCACCCTGAGTCAAATGGACAGACAGAGAGGGTTAACCAGGACCTTGAGACCACTCTCCGTTGCCTGGCTTCCAACAATCCCTCTACCTGGAGCAGGTATGTCATCTGGGCTGAATACGCTCAAAATACTCTCTACTCCTCTGCTACAGGTCTAAGGCCATTTGAATGTCAGCTTGGGTTCCAGCCCCCACTCTTCCCAAGCCAGGAGCCAGAGATTCGTCAGGAGGTGCAGACGAGTTTGGCGAAAAGTCCGGTCGGCCCTCCAGAAGGCTGCTCGCCGATACCGCCTCAAGGCCAACCACCGGCGCCACCCTGCACCCTCTCTACGCCCGGGACAACGAGTCTGGCTTTCCACACGGGACCTTCCCCTGCGGGTCGAGTCCCGCAAGCTGGCTCCATGGTGTGTGGGTCCTTTCAAGGTGAACCCAGTGGCCTATCGCCTCCAGCTTCCCCGGCCATGCGGATAAATCCCACCTTCCATGTGTCCCGCCTGCGCCCTGTCGTCACCAGCCCGCTGGCTCTCCCTGTGAAACCACCTCCGCCCCCACGGCTGGTCGATGGTGGGCCGGTCTACACGGTCCGTCGCCTTCTGGATTCGCATCGTGTCGGAAGGGGCTTGCAGTATCTGGTTGACTGGGAAGGCTACGGTCCGGAAGAGCGATCCTGGCGGCCCGCCCGGGACATTCTCGATGTTGGCCTCATTGCCGACTTCCATCGGGCTCACCCTGATCGCCCAAATGTGAACGTCAGGAGACGTTCCTAGTGGTGGGGGTCCTGTGAGGCTTTGGGGCATCTTCTGAACTTTCACCACTAGATGGCCTCATCGTGCCCTCTTGTTTGTGCTGTGTCATCATTTGCTGAGTCATGTTTTGTGTTTGAGTAGACCTCGTTCAGTTAATTGCATGTCACCTGCATCTCATTTGTTTGCCTTTATAAGCCTCCTCTGTTTGTTTGCCGGTGCTCAGTCTTGATTTTGTCATCTGAAGATCACACTGCGTGTATGTTCCTGTTGCTCTCCTGAACCTTTGTTTCTCTGGATGTTTTTTTTGGACTTTGAATTTTGATGCCTTGCTTGGACTTTGACTTTGCCTTTTTTTAAAGACATTTTTGGATTTTGTTGACTTTACTGGATCTTCTGTGCGTTGGACTCCTTTTTTGTTCCTGAACTTTTACCATGACCTACTGAGCATTGTGAGCTGAACTGAAACTTTTTTGTCTACCGATTTGCCTTGTTGAAACACTCCTTTTTTTGACACAGTAAAACTTTTGAAACTTGACTTTTGTCGTCTGCCTCTCTCTCTGCATTTGAGTCAACTTCTTGGTCTTGTGGTAATGTGTCTGCCTGCTACGCTAGAGACCCGGGTTCAATCCCCGGGCCGTTCGTGACAAATACATTGATTATAAATCTGATTTGAATATTTTGTGATTAATACCTTTTAGACATCCTTTTTAAACATTTCCAATGTGATTTAAATGTTATTCTGCTTTGTTTTAGTGAGTTGTAGGCTTTTTTCCTCATTTCCGCACCAATTAATTTTATTAACCCTCTGGAGTCCAGGGGCTCTCAGAGGCTTTCAGGCCGTTTGGAACACCTTTACTTTTTTCAAGTATTTCAACTAACTGTAAACATCTATACTAATGTGGCACATATGTTTGTATTCAGAAAAGCCCAACAAAAAAAGAATATGAGAGTAAAGTGAATGTAATATAACTGTATATAACTTTGGGAGATGTAAATTCATGGTCCGGTCATTGTTTGACCAAAACACCATGAATGTAACAAGTTGGTGTATATTCCACAATTCTTTAGGAATTTCATTGTATTTCATTTTGATCATTTGGATAGGTTAGCTGGAGGCTATCATGAAGTGTCATTTGTGTATGATGAAAAATAGAGAAGTTATTTAAGAATGAAGTTTCAAAACGGTCATTTTTGACCGTAACACAACCAGAGAGTTAAGACAACTAGACTTAGACTTAGACTTATGTTTATTGATCCCACAAGGGGAAACTTAGGGTAACGGCAGCCGCATCTGCGGCGCCCCAAAAACAGCACAATACAGTACATTACATTACAACAAATGTAACAATAAAGTACAGTAAAGTACCTGCTAAGTGTTATACAACATTGGGTAAGGATGAGGAGAAAAAAAGATTCCATAGCTCCATATTGCAAACATTACAACATCAAGACATAGAATAAAAACCTCATATATAGCTTAAGCAGTGGAGACAATACATTGTACATGAACCGGGGGTAGGGGGTGGGGGGTAGGGTTGGGTAGCAGAAAGAACCAGAGGACGCGTTGAAGATTGAGGAGAGGGATGAGCACTGGATAACTTATCACCCCACTCTGAGCCATAACTCAACCGTCCCAAGAACGGCCTTGCACTGTCCCAAAGCAAGTGGAAAAACACCTCCAGGTGCCAGTGGTAATTGGGAGGGAGGCAGAGAGTCCAGACGTTGCTTGTCCTCCAAGGAGAGATAAGAGTCCTGACCTAGGTCAGGTCGCTGCAGCTGCAGCTGGGGCGCCAAAGCAAAATAAGATTTATGTTTGGGTTATGCAGACATTCCTTTTCTATTCTGCAGTAATTCTCATGTGACTGGCCACGTGTTTCACATACAGTTGAATTTCGAGCAACCTAGCTTCCAAGCCGATCGATTCCATCTGGCGATTGTGCGCGACAAGTCCATCAATGCAGCGATCAATAGCTTCAAGGTGGCGATGTCCGGCCACAACCACTTCCGTCAATTTGTCCATCTGGCGCTGACCAGCCACAAAACCCTCCAAAGCGCGATTCACGACCACATTCTGTGCTCAAATCTCACTGCCCACCCGATCAATTGAGCCGGACAGCCTGGGGCCCCTAATGGCTGCCCATACCTTTGAGCGGTACAGCAGTCCCAAGGATAATCCAATTCCCAAGGAACTTGCCACCAAGTAGCCAAAAGTGTAGACATCTTCTATGTCCTCAATGTTTAACGGAGCCAGACGCATGACGTTCCACTTCCCCCACGAGTCCATCACATAGCCAGCCGCCGTTGTCCCATCAGGACAGTTGGGCTCCCCCGAACCCACTTTGATCTTCGAAAAGATGGTGTCAATTGCGTTGAAAGACCAGTTGACCAAATCCATTGTAATTTCTTTTCAGGAGAACAGGACAGCGTGGAGTCTCAGCAGAATTAAAGCTGGGCTTACACTGTGCGACTTTTGCCCCGATTTGGCACTCGCACGACTTTTTGAGAGTCGGGCCGATTTCTTGCTCAATCGCAGGTCAATCGTCAGTCTCGCATCGTGCAGTGTACATGGGGTAACGACAAGCGATTTCGCCTCACGATCGTGCAATCGCAGGGTCACAAGAAAATCAAAACGGTTTGAAATTCTGGTCGTGGCTCGTGCGTAAATCGCACAGTTAAAGCAGTGCTACGACCCGATTTGACACTTCACATGCACAAATGAAGAATCAGACGCTTAAGACCCACGAGTGAAAATATTGCACAGTGTATGCCCGGCTTAAGTCAGACAAGACAGAGTGCCACAGCAGGGAAAGTGATGGGAGAGAGTAGATAGGGAAAGGGGAAAGGGAGGGGGAAAGAGAGCTTGGGAGCTCTGAAGAAACACGTCCGCCTCCTCCGAGAGCAGCAAGAGAAGAATGCTGGGCATGTGCAATTTTTGTCGCGATTTTGCCACAATTCACACGCACAACATTTTGTGAATTGGGCCGATAGTTGGTTCAATTGAAGGTCAATCATGAGTCTTGCAGCGTGTAGTGTACATGAGGTAACCACAAGCAATTTCACCTCACAACCAGCGATTTCACGCGTGCTATAAGCAATTTTATGGTCGCAAGAAAATCAAAACTGTTTGAAATCCTTATCAGCCCTTGTGAGTCAATCGCACAGTTGAAGTACTACTACGACCCGATTTGACACTATATTTCACACAACCCATGCACAAAAGGCACAAATTGCCAGATCTTGACAATATCCTTGCCTCCACCTCAGGTGTGCGTTTCCCTTTCACGTTTTTGTCATCTATCGTGTCGTACAGTGTGAGCATTCTGGTCGCATCCAAACCTGGGCTCGTATTGTGATTTTAATTGTGAACTTTTAATTGTGAACTTTTAAATCCTGAAAAAGCTGTGACTGAAAATATTGCACGGTGTATGCTCGGCTAATGGGTGATTTCTTAACAGGAACTGAGGACTGCACATTTATGTTTTTTGCTCAGGGGCAAATTTCTGGAATATGATCGGGACAAGGTGGAAGCCAAAGATCGGGAGTGGAGGAAGTATGACTTTCACTATGACAACGTCCTCTGGGCTTTTCTGACGCTCTTCACTGTGTCTACTGGAGAGGGATGGCCACTGTAAGTAGGCTATTGCAAACACACACATGCAGAAGTTTACACACAGGCACCCACTCTCTCTCTCGCGCGCGCACTCACACACACACACACACACACACACAATTGCAATACTCTGTCATTATTAAGGGCCAATTAGTAGTCAACTTTCTTCTCCTTAGTAAGTCTATAGCAGCCCATAGAACCATAGGGTCAAAAATGCTGAAAATTGGCACACAGGCTCTAGACCAGGGGTACTCAATTAGGGCCAGTTTTTCAAAACTCCTCCCAATAAAGGGCCGGGCCGGGCCGACACGCCCCCCCCCCCCGCTACAGCTAGCTACAGCTACTGCTAAACCAATTCGAAGTCCTAACATATAATAATAATAATAGTAATAATACTTTCGTTTTATATAGCAGGGCTGTACGTTAAGCTTTTTCACTAGGAGCACAGGTGGTATGTAAAATACTGTGCTTATTGCACCATTGCTTGTTTCTTCATCTTCATGCACAATGGCCTAGGCCAGGGGTGTCAAACATACGGCCCGCGGGCCGCATCCGGCCCGCGGGAGGGTTCCATCCGGCCCGGATGTAAAAAAAAATTTTTTTTTAATTTTTTTTTTTTACTTTTTTCTTTTTTTTTTTAAATGAAATAACCGAAATGCGCAATTACGGCCCTCGGGGCAAAATCGAAACCTGCATGACATTAACCCAATGGTCCCTCTGTTACACTGTATATATATGTAGTAAAGTGCACATCACACTTCTATTATAAATAGTGAATTTGTACTGTAACAGGCATTTCATAAAGCTCATATATTATAGACCTCATATACAGAGATAAAATGTTAATACTTCTTATTCGTATTGTATTGGTATTGGTTGTAATTAAATAATACATATAATAGGATTTGTATTGGTTCCTATTAAGCTCAAACTGGAAACGGGATGTTAGAATGCGTGAAAATGCAGGAAATTACATATAAGAAATACTAAATTTTCTGGGGGAAAACCCCCAGACCCCCTGTCAAAATGAAATGTCCCATATTTAATTAATTGACGGTTGCCAATGAATGAATGAAGTCAAGGTAATTTTGCATAGGATTATCAGTATTGCATTGCTTTCTACATATTCAACACACTTAAAACGTGATAGTACTGAACACTAATCCTCTGCTTTACGTTTTTTTTTTTTTTTTTGCGATGATGTTAGTAATGCGGCCCGCTTGAGGTCCACATGGGTTGTATGCGGCCCCCGGAACAAAATGAGTTTGATACCCCTGGCCTAGGCTATATGTCACATTTTTTTCCAACACTGGGGTATGGGGTCACCTGGAATTCCAATGGGCTCCCCTGAAATGTCTAGGTGTGAAATAAAAAAAAAATACCAATAAATATCACTAATTAACAATCCATAGCTATTGTAGTCTTATACTGTCAGAAATATCCACTGTTTTTTTTTTTTTTTTAATAGCCAGCAAGTTTGCTCAGTCATGGTTTTGGTTGTGAAAAAAATGGGGTCCCCAAAAGTTCAGGATAAAATGGTCAAACGTCAAATGGTCAAATGGATAAAACGTGTTGGGAACCACTGCTATATGCCATAAATCACAGTTCCCATTACTATTACTATTATTAGGCCTATTATTATTATTGTTGTTATTATTATTATTAGGCTATAACTTCGTGATTAAAAGCATGTAAATCACAAGCTTACTGAACTAGATTGACTAAATCTTAAACATAGCCTACAACACGTTAATCCAACGGGCTTTATTATAGCCTAGTTTTTGTTTCCTCAAACGCATGGGTTGGAACGGTGTGAAATGAAACTGGGAGCAGCAAAATTATCTCACTGTGTTGGCTGCTCTTTTTAATAGCCTACAGCACCGGTAGCTAGGGCCTACTGGACCAACTAGACTTTAAATTTGCGCGCACTGCACACTACTTGTGCATGCTCCTCGGACTATATGTTGACTTGATTACTTTGATTGCGATTGCATTTTTTTGCGAAGTCATTGCGAAGACAGCGGTTTGGGAAACGCCAAAACAGCTCAAACAACGCCGTCTTTTAAACCACATGAGCTAGCAAACCGAGTGGCTATTTCACTATCGGATTCAAGAGGTTTCCTGTTAGCAATGCAAACTCCCGCATTTGAACGTTTTAAACAGCAGTCCATTTCGAAAAGCTGTATAAGTGTTGGCACAGAACATCCGACTGAGAGATGAGGCATGCGCACCTTGTAACTGTTGCCACCAGGGATCTGTGCGAAGCGATTCTGGGTTTTTTCCTGAGCTACGGGAGCAGAGATGGCTCAATCTTAGCCAACACGGAATTCAAGCAACATTGACCGTCTTTTTTGAAGTGCGTTCCCAATGGAGTTTGATGCTGTCTATCAGACAGGCTGTGGAAAAAATGAGCAGCTCTCACAATCATGTACTCGAACTCAGGAGCAAAATGCGAATGAAAGGGTTGAAATGCATACTCGTACAGGTGCGCCCGTTTTATTTTTCTTTCTCGCACAGTCAAAATTTTAGGCTCAATATGCGACCAATTGGTCTTAATGTACAGCCCTGTATAGCGCCTTTCAAAACACCCAAGGATGCTTCACAGAGTGTTTAGATTAACACACTGTTTGCAATCAAATGTGGACCATTACTTTCAAAAACGAGGCATAGAGAACTTTGTAAATAATTTATTTACAGGCTCTGATACAGTCCTTCCCTTGTAGTCTACCTCACAACCTCTAATGCCACCCTCGTGGGTGCTTCTGTTCTGTCCGGAGCCTGTCCTGCAGTGACTGGCAAAGAAAGAGGGAGAAACTAGCTTAGGGGGCGGGGCACAGCACGTTTCTTTCAAAATAAGAGCCAACAGCGCGATCGGACCAAAAATTTTGTTTTGTTTTTTTTTCACAATTATTCGAGGGCCAAAAATAGATGCCCCGCGGGCCGCTATTTGAGTATTGGGGGTTCTAGACCCACTCAACATTACCCACAAGAATTTATAGGTCCCCAGCCCCAATGCTCTAGTGCCACCAGCTGGCCAAAGTTGCAGGCACATTTCTGCTTGTAACTTTTGAACCGTACGCTCCATTTGAAATCTGGAATCCTTGGGCCGAGACGAATCCAACACAGTCTGTGACATCATTTTCCGCCTGGACAGTTTTTCCACGTTGGTACACATGATCTTTGGACCAAGATGAAAAAAAGTTATTGAGTGGATTTTGCACAAATGTTTTCGATTGGCCGTGACAGCCAGTGTGAGCCAAGTGAGGTCATATCTTGGGAACCCCTTGTCAGAATCCCAGTCAGAATGTTCTTGTCTATCTCGTGACCTACCACAAGAAATTACAGGTCTCTAGCTCAAACTCTCTAGAGCCACCAACAGGTCAAAGTTTTAGCTACATTTTGAACCATACGCTCCATTTGAAATCTGATGGTACCGTTGGAATCCTTGGGTCAAGACGAATCCAAAGCACTATGACGTCATATCAACAGTTATAGAACGTCTGCCATTTTGGATTTTGTGAAAATTGAAAAATGTGCCTTTTACTACAAATTGAGATGGATTTTGACGAACACATTCTTCACAGTCTGCTGAGTACTACACAGTCTGCTGTAGGCCCTCACCTCGAACCCTCTACTGCTACCGGCAGAGCTGGCCATTAGGGGGTACTGCAATTAGCAAAAGGGGTTACGCTAGGCCTGGACGATTTCAATTTGAATCGTGATGTCAAAATGTTCTACGATTAAAAATTAGACGTTCGATGCGCATTAAAAAAACCCTCATTTTTTAAAAATCCGATCGCGCTGTTTACTCTTATTTTGACATCGTACCCCAGGCGCTAGGAAGAAGCGTGCCATGCCCCGCCCCCTCAGTCTGATTCTCCCTCTTTGCCAGTCACTGCAGGCTTCAGACAGTAGTGACTACGAGGGTGGTATCAGAGATTGTAAGGTAGACTATAAGGGAAGGACGGTATCAGAGCCTGTAAATAAATTATTTACAAAGTTCTCTATGCCTCGTTTGTAATGGCCCACATTTGATTGCAAACAGTGTGTTAGGACTTCGAATTGGTTTAGCAGTAGCTGTAGCTACTAGCTAGTTGCTAACACAAATGAAGGCAAATTGTGTTTTTGAGCTCTGCTGGCTAGTGGTACTTAAAAACGAATTGCTTGATAAACTTTTCACACCTTTAAACAGTCCCCAAGTAGACCCCTTGCACCTCCCTTCACAACCGTAGTCAGGACGAACTCAGAGGACAATCGCGCTCCGAACTCAGTGCGTGGCCCGTTGGAATAGCCAGATTACTGTAGATCAGCGGTCGGCAATTTCGTTTGTAGACGGACCAATTCCCCCCCTCAGAATTAAAATAATCAGACTCTTGAAAAAAACAGTATCTGAACTTGACAGTACCGATATTCCTCTGTAAACTTCCGTTGTGCTTCAAACTTTCTCGCCAAAGGACCACTGAACTGAATTGACGCGCTCGAGCTGTAGGCACTGCAAATCCATGTCGCTTGCTTTGTTAGAACCGTGTAGCCTATACATTTCAATGCTGTCTTATTTTTTGGTGAAATGTCAAGATAATGTTACAAATATGTTCATGTTAATGTCCTTGTCATAAAAATAGGGATGGCGATTAGAAATAGCCCCACAGACTCTAGATTTTGTAGTGGTGGCGCCAACTGAGAAATGAGATCATGCTGAGAGAAGTATACAATCCACGCGTAAATAAACAATGCGCAACGTTTACGCCGTAATATATGAAACTATACAAGATCAGATTAAGAGTCTACAGTGTGGAGTCAATGGCCAGTCTGTTGTGCATAGGCTACAATCTCGGTTAAAACCATGAAGGTCCTGTTTTCGATCGTTTGCGTTTCTTCCAACACCACTGTGTTTAAGCCTACATGCTTTCTGTGAGACATTTGCCAAGTTGGAATAGTGCAGCGAAAAGTTGCCTACAAAAAACAGCAGGCGCTGACAGAGTCCACATCAATGGTCCCATTGCCACTGAAGACGCACACTGAGCGCGGCCCCTAATACACTTGATGGCTTTGTGATGGCTTTTTGATCAAACCATCTCACTCGCTGCACAACTTTGATTAATGTTACATTTAGTGAGTGGAATTTAATGAATTTGCCCAGCATTGATGACCATCTTGTTGCTATTGGAACAAGGGGCATCCCCTTTCCCTTGCCTTATTGAACATCCCCGCTTGCCGTTATAATTGCTATTGCGCATGCATAGCCTATATTTTGCCATTGCGATATTATCATTGCTTCCTTGGTTAGCAACCCAGTGGATAATTTCACCCTTCACATTTTTATTCATAAGATGTTCATAGACACACCTTGAGTGGACAATGATGATTTGTTTGATAAATGTAGAGATGGCGTCCGCTCCTTTGTCTTACATGAGAAGTTTCGCTCGGTGCGTAATTCCAAACCAAAAATGCAGTGTAAAGATAGGGGAGTCGCACACAGGAGCTTGATGCTGTTCAGTGAAACTGTATTAAAAGCTGAAAATAAAGAGAAGCCAAAACAAAAAGTGGTATGCAAAGGTTTTGGGTCTAGCCCATCATCAGTGTTCCCAGTGTTTGACGGATAGGCTGAACAGTCAGAGAACAACTTCCCGTGACCTGCGCCGCGTTGCGTGTTGTTTTTGGTTAAATACAGTGTCCTAGTAAGGATTTTTTGTTTGCATAAAATTGAATGTTTGGTGTGCTGATGGTCACGCAAATAGGATATATGTCTATGACTCCAGTGCGCTTTCCAACAGCAAATCACTGTGCATTATGCACAGTCGCTTTGGGCAATCCTCACGCTGTCTATTCTGTTAGCCTACCATTGGCTCCTAGCTCCACGCTGACTACTACTCTGACTACACCCTGTCTAAATTAACATAAGGCATAGGCCTAAACTTTGAACGTTGTTTAGGCTATATTACGCGTAGGCTATATCTATTTTTCCCTGCCAGCATCCGCATGATCTCATTCCCCAGTTGGCGCCACCACTGCAAAATAGGCTGGTCCGTGAGTGGATTAGACTGTCTAAACATCATCCACATTTATAGTACCGTAGCCTATTTGAGACATTCTCGTGACATTTCACAAAAAAGTCAGGCAAGGCGTGAAATGTAGCCTACAAAGCAAGCGACATGAACTTGCAGTGCCTGTAGCTCGAGCACGTCATTTCATTTGGTGAGAAAGTTTGAAACGCACCGTTACAACGGAAGCTTACAGAAGAATACCGGTCTAGTCTGTCAAGTGCAGATGATGTTTTGTTCCCTATAATAAGATCATTTTAATTTTTAGGGGGAAATTGTCCCGCATGCAAACGTACTTGATCTAGGCCTAGTATTCTGGCTATTCCAACAGGCTGCATTCAGAGTTCGGAGCGCGATTGTCCTCTGAGTTCGTCCTGACGACGGTTGTCAAGGGAGGTGCAAGGGGTCTATAGTTCGTTTGGAATGCTAAGCCCCTCTTAAAGGGCCACTGTGCAGGAAATGTAAAAAGGTACTGCAACTATGCTGCTCATTGAAACTGGGCTGCCTATTGCCAAATTTGATCTTTACATGAAAGTTTACTAAGTAATAAACAAATATTTTCTGGTATGGTCCAAGTAGAGTCATTTTTGCAGCTAAAAATGGCTATTTTTGGAAATTCAAAATGGCGGACCATGGAGATCCCCCTTTTCATATATGAAAAGTGCAATTTTTCCAGTCATAATGAATACTTGAAATTTGATGGTGGTGGTAAGTATTCATGAAAAAGGTAACATTAGTGAATGGGCAGCATGAATTCTGGAAATAAACAACTAAAAATCTCACACAGTGTCCCTTTAAGACTACAAACAAAGTTATGAGCAACTTGACGATTTATTATTGGCTGTTGCATTTAATCAACATTGCATCAAATGTGCCATTTTCTTGTTGACAAAACATGAGATATCCTCTTTGCTGGGTCCATAGTATTGCATCTGATTCTCATTATGCATGTGAGAGCTACATAAACAAAGTCATATTAAGCAACATTTGTTTGAAAAGTGTTATCTTCAGGCTTATTGGTTTTCTCACTAAGAAATACATCTTTACGAATGCAGTCTGCAAATATAGGCTAACAGATAGGCTAAGCATATACTTAAGGGTGGCAATGAGAACAAGGCAGGCACCTCACCCCACAGTGCTCCAGGAAAATAGAGGCCCTGTATGAGAGATTTTTTCTCCCATCCTGTCAATGGAAACTAAATATCTGCTGTGGGTATTATATTTATACAATAAACTTGTGTAGCCTATGTCTCTTCTTGAGATTATCCATATTTGTCTGCAGTTCTGTGCAGTTTGCTATTTTCCCTGGAACAGACTTTATAAAGTCCTTTCTAGGTGTCATACCTTGCACCATTTTCACAATCCATGTGTTGGATTTATGTCCTTCATGCCCCCCTACCCCGGAAAAAAAAAAATGTATATTTTGATTTTATTCATATCGTGATTAAAATCGAAATCGAAAATTTTTGGGAGAAATAATCGAAATCTAAGTTTTTCTCATATGGCCCAGGCCTAGGTCATGCATCAAATTTGGAGGTACATTTCTGCTTGTGGAAATTCACTGTGCGTGCCTCTGCGTGCATGTTTTTTGTTAGTATTTTACATTTTTCGTGTCTCGAATTCTCAAAACTCTACACACAAATCCAAAAACTACAATAATAAACAAGTCCGACATGTGGACAAAGATGTGTGGATGACAGTGAAGATCGTGTTTTAGTCGATTGAAAGAATGCGTTACAGACGGACGGACGATTTCAAAATTCTTCTTGGTTACAGAGCATTAAAGAATGTTGCTCCAGCCTAACTTGTTAAAGGTGCACTGGGTAATATTTTAGCAGTTTCATTCCACAATTCATGCTGCCCATTCACAAATGTTTTTCTTTTTCATGAGTACTTACCACCACCATTAAATTTAGTATCTCTATGGCAGGGAAAATTGCACTTTTCATACATGAAAAGGTGGTTCTTCACCTTGCAATTTTGAATTTCCAGAAATAGGCATTTTTAGCTAGCCTGATAAACCAGACTAAATATGAGATTGGATGTTTAATTAAGTCTGGCCCCGATGAATGATACATCCGAAGATTGTTGATGAGAACAACCCGTTGTTCCCGTTGAAACCATGTCTGTGCCTATGGGCCAACGCTCTGACCAGCGCAACTGATAATAGAGCTGTTCAATCATTCTTGTTATTGTGTCCCCAGCATCGCTAGCTTCGTCGTCACTCCCTCAAAACCCTGCCCGCTTTTATTCAAAACAAATCTCTGCGTTGTGATTGGTTTGCCAGATTCAGGGCAATCTGGCAGATCACGTCGACGATTCGAGGCTAGACCAGTCGCAGGTTAAACATTTTTTGCCACCAACTGGTGCCGCTATTTTACTAGGCTAATTATTAGCTGCAAAACTTACTGGACTGGTCATACTAGTCAATATTAGTTTATCATTTAGTAAATATTAGAGATGTACAGGATCCAAGATCCAGTTCCGGTTCCGGATCCGGCAGGATAATAGGGTTTTTCAGACTATCCGGATCCGGCAGGATCTTAAGCAGTGGATCCGGTATCCGGCAGTTACCTAAAAATCAGGACCTGGGGAATCTCTACTTCTTACGTAGCCTAGGCTTTTCAGTCAGTCTTTCACAACCCCAATCGCTGAATGGAGTGAAAGCCCTTTGGAAGCGGCCATTGAAGGCAGTGTGGCAGTAAGCCAATGAGTCTTAAAAATAGTTTTCGGCAACGTAATAAAAAGGGCCCGCATGTGCGATTTGGCTATGTTTTTCAACCCTTTCGTAGGATTCGTTATCCAGTTCCGGATCCGGCAGGATCTTAAGCAGTGGATCCGGTATCCGGCAGGATCCTAAAAATCAGGATCCGGTGCATCTCTAGTGAATATTCATGAAAAGATCAAATTTTCAATGAGCAGCATAGTTGTAATACCCACTCTGGCCACAATCCTACCAGTGCAGTGCACCTTTAAGCCCTATTTACCAGCACGCCCACTGCATTCCGCAAATGCAGGTCTTCCTACTGTCCCATCAGGCATTTCAATGGCCTTGGTTACATTGGACATTTAATTCTGATTTAAATTAATTCAGCTTCAAAAGCATCACATAAACACTTCCCGAATCGGAATGAGGTTTATTCGGAATTAAATTAAAAGATTTATTCCTCTTTTAATTCCCAATAAACGTATTCCTCTGCCATGTAACCTTTTATTACGCTTTAAAAACAATTCCGGTCCTTCCATGGATGCTCGTTGGGTACATGATGAATCAATGCACCACGAACTGATTTAGCTGAAAAATGTTAGTCCACATTACCATTTGACCACTCAATGTTTTAAGCTAGCTAAGTAAGCAATCATAAGCATTTTTGCTCATCCAGAACAGAGGTGTACATCCAAAGGCATTGACCCCAGCAGAGGATACTACTTTGGGGGCTGAAGATTACCAGTTGTCCCGGTGGTAAAGGGGGCTCCTATAGTTTGGCCCCTATGTCAAATTTCGCTCGCCCACACGTGCATCTTCGGTGTCCTGCATCCTCCTCGAAGGAAAATAACTTTAATTCTGAACTGTTTAATTCTGAAATAATAATTCGGAATTAAAACCATCATGTAAACGTAGCCATTGTCAAACATTGTATAACCGTCGTTGTCATCAAGTGACATTCGGTTATGGACAGCCCAAACAAGGCTAACTTTTCCTGAAAATCATTTATGACATTGACATGCTTATGACTCATCCATGACTGTGTCATGACACTGATATGATACTGTATAGTAATGCATATGGCGCCTGTATCAAGTTAAGTGTTACCAAAGCCTTTTCTTTGCCATGTTCCCCTCAGTGTTCTGAAGCACTCTGTGGACGCCACCGACGAGGACCAAGGCCCCAGCCCAGGGTTCCGCATGGAGATGTCCATCTTTTATGTGGTCTACTTTGTGGTATTCCCGTTCTTCTTTGTCAACATCTTCGTGGCTCTGATTATCATCACCTTCCAGGAGCAAGGAGACAAGGCCATGTCCGACTGCAGTCTGGAGAAGAATGAGGTACTGCACCAGCATTTACACTGGAGGTCGGGCCGACAGCCTATTTGCCCGACAGATGTGTGCGACACTTGAGCTACTGGAGTACATGTGGACACGTCTTTTCTGACAAAAAATACATGTGCCAGGGCACACTTTTTTCATTGAAAAAATCATGCAGCACAACACCTACAGCGGTGGCAAATATTGAGAGACCACTTCAAAATTGTCAGTTTTTCTGATTTTGTTATGGATTTGTATGGGTTTGAGTAAAACAAACATTGTCATTTCATTCTATAAACTACCGACAACATTTCCTCTGATTTTCGAAAGGAAATATTGTCATTTAGATTATTTATTTGCCGAAAATCTCAAAAATTGTCAAAATAACACATAAGATGCAATGTTTCCAAATTTCAAAAAAGGCAACAAAAACAAGATGATATTAACTATAAAACAACATATTAGCAATGTATGAAACTTAGGAAGAGTTCAGAAATCAATATTTGGTGGAATAAGCCCGATTTGTAGTCACAGCTTTCATAGGTTTTGGTATGCGTTCCATTACTCCTTCACATTGTTCTTGGATGACTTTATTCTAGGCCTGGTGCAAGAATTGAAGTTGCTGAGCTTGGGTCGATGGCTTGTGACCTTCCAGCTTCATCTTGATCATATCCAGAGGTTTTCATGGGGTTTCGGGCCTGGAGTTTGGGCTGACCATGTTAGGGTATTGATCTGGTGGTCCCCCCTCCACACCTTGATTGGCAAGCTGAGTGGCTGGAGCAGTGTCCTTCTCTAAAAAAATTGTCTTCAGCGTTCAGGGGCGTTGTCAGAACAGAAGGAATCATGTTTTGTCCCAAAGTAACTTTGTTTGTGGGATCAGAGACGCATCATTTGCAACAATTAATTTGACCGATTTCAGCCATGCTGAGGCACCCTCAGATAATCACCTATTTTCTGCCACATTTCACAGCAGGTGCAAGTTACTGTGGTTCATATACCTCTCCAGGTCTCTAGCTAACCATTAGATGACCAGGTGTTGGATTAGATGTGAAATTTGGCCAAGGATAGGAGATGATCTGAGGGAGCTTCAGCAAGGCTGAAATCGGCCAGATTCACCTTTGCAAACGGCGCGTCTCTGACCCCACATACAAAGTTACCTTGGGCCAAAACTTGTTTCCTAATGTTCTGACAATGCTCCCAAACGCTGAGGAATGTTTTTATAGAGAAGGACAATGCTCCAGCCGCTCAGCTTGGCCAATCAAGGTGTGGATGGAGGACCACCAGATCTATACGTGCATGATCTCATCACGCAATCATGAGAGCTCCGTGTCAGTACGAGTGTGTGTGTGTGTGTGTGTGTGTGTGTGTGTGTGTGTGTGTGTGTGTGTGTGTGTGTGTGTGTGTGTGTGTGTGTGTGTGTGTGTGTGTGTGTGTGTGTGTGTGTGTGTGTGTGTTTGTGTGTGCAACTGGATGATAGAGTCTCTGTATCTTCCACGCTATTAAAGCGACAGTGGTCCCTGCGTGTTTAAAGCGCAGCACGTGAGAAGAGAGAGAAACGCCTTCTCACAGGTCCCTGAATCAATTTCTGTTGGTGAGTGGTTGACGTGACGCCCTGATTTTACGTAACATTGGTTAAAAACCTACAAAACTGTTATTTTTCCTCTTAAAAACAAATGTAAATGAAAGAAGTTGAGTACATTATGTTTCATATTAGTCTTAGATGAGAGGAAAAAATGTTAAGATTTATGTAAAGGTTTATATGTCAAATGTCCTGCGGTGTGACTGTAACATTAATAAAACCTGGAATATAATATATATATATATATGATTTATGCATGATTGCATAAATATAAACTTTGTATTAAAATATTTGAATGTGAAAAAACTCAATACAGTAATATTAACTACAAGTTCAATTTCGTAACACAAATTGCGTCCTGTGGGGTGACATGTATGTCAGGTTTGTGGATGGGCAGTTGCAAGGCCAACTACAAGGGTACTAACCAGACAGGGTCCTAACCAGTTAGTACCTTAGTTATTGGAGAGTGCTGTAGAAGTTTAAGGTGACTATTAACCTCTTAATATGTCTACATATTGCAATGTTTCTGTCACACAATGCTTAGGTTAATTTTATGGTGTCCTGTGGTGTGAACACATATTAAGATTAAACACGATATCATTATCTAGTTAGCATAAGTTCAGAGGTCAGTCATGTATACAAAATGATTACAATGACTACAATGCAGTGAATTTCCTGTAGTGTTACTTCATGTCCTGCGGTGTGACATGCTTATAGAATGTGTTACTCAATCCTTATTTATTTGTCACATTCACACATTATTACAAGTAATACAGTGAAACCATGCAGTGAAATCACAGTTGTCTGCCTATAGGCCTGTCTGCCTGCATAGGCGTGTGGGGATGGGGGTGCGGGTGGGTAGTGGTGTGTGTGTGGGGTGGGGGTTAAAGGAACAAAAGTAGAAAGAGCATGGCGGATATGTTTGTGCAGAATATTAGTAATTTTATTGTATCTTACAGAAATGTCACACCAATAATGTCACACCGGAGGACACATTTTCCCCCAAATTGCAAAAATTAGGCCACCAATTCTTGAAAGTTTGGCAAAAACATGTCCCAGCAGTAAAATGCTAATTCTGTTGAAAATCAACTAAATTTTCACGAACAAAATGAATCCAGGTAATGGCCAAGGGGTCTGTTACACAAATACACAGTTGTTTGAAATATTTAAGTGTAATTTTATTACTTTTCATGGCTATAAACCTGTCCACACCCTGTAAAAACGCCTGTCCCAAGGACTGGCATCATCATTTCAATTGACTTAAAATACAAAAATCACTAACAGAATTGAACAATATCACCATGGTGTGAAGACCGTATTAAAGGAGAAGTCCAGTTTTTTGAACATTAAGGCCATTTTCTGAGTGGTCTGCAATGTTTTAGAGTCCCCCTCACC
Organism: Engraulis encrasicolus; assembly: GCF_034702125.1. NCBI lineage: Eukaryota > Metazoa > Chordata > Actinopteri > Clupeiformes > Engraulidae > Engraulis > Engraulis encrasicolus. Next base: position 56,699,785 of record NC_085867.1, read on the forward strand.
GTTTATTTCATGTTTGCTGCAGTCTCTGTTATTTGGCTGATTTCGATTTAATCTCAACCAGCTTTAGAATGGCAGTCTAGCACCTGCAACTCTGTTCTTAAAATCACCTTAAACATTTGTTTTCATATTTCGCTACAAAAATGGTTAAGGAACACCAGTGAATACTGCTGAACACTTGGTGAGTTGCATATTCTTGAAAACAAATGTTAAAGGTGATTTTAAGAACAGAGTTGCAGGTGCCCATAGACGACCATTCTAAAGCTAGTTGAGATCGAATCCAAATCAGCCAAATAACAGAGACTGCAGCAAACATGAAATAAACGGTGAGGGGGACTCTAAAACATTGCAGACCACTCAGAAAATGGCCTTAATGTTCAAAAAACTGGACTTCTCCTTTAAATTGGTTCTACAGATGTGCGCATAGTGCATGTAAAACAATATTTACTATTTTCTGATTGCTCAAAATGTGTCCAGCATATTGGTCACCACCGTCAGATTTTTTCTAAAAGACAAAAAAATCAGGTACGCACAAGGGCATTTTCATTACTGAGGACCCCTTTTCAAACCTTTAGGTCTACTGCATACTTCACCATCACTGAAGCTCCTGTAAGTTTACTATTTTGTCCTCAATTTGTTAATTTGTTTGGACACTGGTACTGTCCCAACCATAAACTGTCAACACCGTCGGATGTTTTAATAGTATTATATTACATTAATGTTAATTAATATATACTTTCTCAGAAAAGGTATGAAGCACCCAAGAAACAGAGCGAAAATGAAATGGCTAATGTGAACAAACAATGCATAATATGTAAAAGAGTGTTTTTTTTGTCTCACACCGTCAGATGTCACCACCGTCAGATTTTGTTCCGCTCATCATCTTGTTCCATATTTTACTAAATTGTGCTGGTTAATGAAACATTACTAGGCATGTTAGTTATAATTGTGATCCAAAATGATACTCTAGCCACCACTGAGGTGCATTTGGAGGTTTTTTTTGTCAGAAAACCTGACGGTGGTGACATCTGATGGAGTTCACCAAAAAACACATGTTCTACATGTTTTTGACATGTTTTAGGAATATGGATACAATACGTATCTACAGTTATGTTGAATTGTTAAAGTAATTCACTTTAATACAGTAAACATATGTTTTTACATCTAATTCTGTCTGCCGCTGTAGACAAAACAAGGAAGAGCACATTTTATGAAAAATGTTAAACATGTGGAGCTTGATACATTCACTGCACAGCCAAGACCTTCATCTATGATAATACACCTCTATATTTTGGATTTGAACAACTTAAAACCTGTTTTTGCCACATTTTCAAGAACCAGTGGCCTACTTCCTAGAGAATCTAACTAATGAAGAAAAAACACATGTACAAACATACTGTGCACACACAAATTAGGCCACTTTCACCACTCTCAGATTACTGTCACCACCGTCAGTTCTTAAGTCACCACCATAAGAAGGAGTTTTGGACATTTTAAATGAATGTGCTTACAACATTTTCCTTAGGAGTTGTTGAATTATCAAAGTAATAGCCAATTTAAGCCTACAGGAATATTTGTGAAATTACAAAAAATTGTTTGTTCTATTTAGGCGTTAAGTAAGCATCGTATGACGGTACATATTTTAAAATTAGAACACATGAAACAGTATTAAAATAGAACAAAAGTGAATTTTCAACATTTAAAGGCATATGTGTGAACCAAAAAATACACATAATCACTTAAAAACTCCAGATACATATGCAACCAAATCAATACAATTTTAATTGCTTTTAATTGTGTCTGACGGTGTTGACAAAAAACAAGGTGTGATCAGAGAAAAGCCTGATACCTGAAAAAAATACAAAATGGGGAGATTGGCCTTGTGCATTTCTGAAAAGCCAAGACCTTAGTCAACAAGGATATACCATATAATTTTGTAATTCACTTTGTTTTTTTCTGTCAATATTACAACCTGTTTTAGCCACTTTCTCAAGAATCAGTGAGGCGAAATTCCACGGACCACTGAGTGCTTTATTTATATATTTTTTTCCTTCATTTTTTTTAGGAATTGGAATATTTTTTATTATTATTATTGTGGTACGCCCTTAAACGTACACCCGGGTACTTTGTGAATCTGACTCCTGGGAGAAAATGCAAAATGGCAGACAACGCCGGTACTTCAACTTTGAGGAAATGGCCAAATGCAGGCTATATACAGTATATCACGAAAGTGAATACACCCCTCACAGTTTTGCAGATTTTTGAGTATATGTTTTCATAGGAAAGCATTACAGAAATGTAACTTTGACACAGTGATTAGTGACCTTTTAACAACATATGTAACCGCTTAAATTTCTTGTTCACTCAGAAAAAAACAAAATACAGCCATTAATGTTTGAACATGTACTCACAAAAGTGAGTACACCCCAGATTAAAATCCGGTAGAGAAGGGGCTATGTTGGCTCGAATCGTCTCGAAATGAAACGAAATGAAAAGGGTTGACAAGGGAGGTCATCAGTGTGCGTTTCAACCTTTCTTTGCATTGAACTTTTACATTTTGAGTCTGCATCTGGCTTAAATAGATTGGTGTGAGATTTGAATGCAATCCTATGGAGAATATCATGATCTGCTTCAGTAGTCACAGTGCATGTTGACATGTATGTTTCTTTTAGGTGTATTTCAGATTGCCAATGTTGACAGCATTCATGCATCCCCAAACCATGTCAGTCCCACTACCATGCTTGGCTTATGAGAGGATACACCTTTTTTGTAAAACTCACTTGTTTACCACCACACATGCTTGACACCATCTAAAGCAAATTTGTTTATCTTGGTCTCAAGAGAGATGAACAGACCAAGGATATGAATCACTGGAACCATGTTGTGTGATCTGAAGAGACCAAGATAAACAAATATGTTTTTTTCTGAGTGAACAAGAAATTTAAGCGGTTACATATGAATCACTGGAACCATGTTGTGTGATCTGAAGAGACCAAGATAAACAAATTTGTTTTTTTCTGAGTGAACAAGAAATTTAAGCGGTTACATATGTTGTTAAAAGGTCACTAATCACTGTGTCAAAGTTACATTTCTGTAATGCTTTCCTATGAAAACATATACTCAAAAATCTGCAAAACTGTGAGGGGTGTATTCACTTTCGTGATATACTGTAGCAAGTGTAACATTTGATTTGTAGTCTATGCATATAAATGAATGAATTCAGAAAGTACAATACCTGTAAAAATGCATTATGTTTATTTTCTACTTCGACAGAGGTGGGTAAACCCTGCTCACAAATTTGAAGTCGGCACCGCTTGGCCAGACTAGTAGCTCGGAAGGACTGAAAACTGAAAACTGGTGTGTGTGAAATTGGTGTGTGTGTGTGTGTGTGTGTGTGTCTGTGTGTGTGTGTGTGAGAGAGAGAGAGAGAGAGAGAGAGAGAGAGAGAGAGAGAGAGAGAGAGAGAGAGTGTGATACTGGTCCGGGTAAGCAGTAACAGGTAATCTGGATTGAGAAAGTGAGAATATGCTTCCAGATACCCCTTCTGCTTGTGCTGCTGACAAAGGTTATATCACTAAATACCTTATCAACCTGACTGAAGGGATATGGTAATTAGGATCAGGTGGTACTTTGAATTGACTGGAGCAAATACAGTATGTGATGGGGGTTTTAGTATCTGAACCCTGGATGTCCATCCTATAGGTAGCATGTTTGTGCGTGAGAAAGAGACAAATAGAAGTGCATTTTCCATTAAAAAACATGATTGCATAATGTGATGCGCATCGAGAAGATTGTGTGACACATGACGGAAAAACAGCTACTGTTGTAACGACTGTTTTTTTTTCGGTCAGAGGAAAGTTGTTTCAATACAAAGTTGATGGAAATAGTTTGAAGCGATGACTGAACCCGGCTCAAGAGTTCCAGCACTTAAAGAATAATCAGTAAAGAATAAAAAAAACTGATGGAAAAATGACCAGTGATAGACACAGAGAGTGTGCTTGTCCTTGCACTTGCTCTTGCACATGGTGCTGGTCTAGATGTACTCAAACTGATCCATGATCCCTGGCATGTGGTAAATAGGACCAACACCACAGTGTGAAAATCCCCCTGTCATGATGCTTGCACAATCACGCTTCACCGTCTTCGGTTTGCAGGATGTCTGACAAACTGTTATATGCTGCATTCACACCAACGGCGCTGTCCGTTATCAGTCCGAAACTGTTAGAATACATGAAAACAAATCATGCCTTGCACACAGGAGCGCGGTGTAAGCACGGCGCATGTCCGTCCCGCCCAGACATGTCGGCGTTGCTCCTTGAAAATAGAACTATAGTCTATTTTCCTGCGCGGACGTCCACATTCAATGTGCTGGCTCCATTGAAAATGAATGGCTGCTGCCCGCGGATAGAACGTGGACATTGACTGTGTAGTGTGCAAGGCAGCCCACAAACCTCTCGGACTTGCACTGCTCATGGAGACGTTAAGGAAACGTGCCGTCCCTGTGTGCATGTACCGTTAGACCCCAAAAGAACAATCTCATCTAATATTATCTAATAATGGTGCAAGTATCATGATGGGGATGTTTTTGTTCTACGTTGGTCCTGTTAACCGCATACCAGGGATCATGGGTCAGTTTGAGTACATCAGGATACTGGCAGTGGTAATGTTGCCCTACACTGATTAGGAAATGCCTATGAAGTGGATGCCTCAACAAGACAATGACCCCAAATACACCAGCAAGCGACCAAAATCATGGCTCCAGACAAACAGAATCCAACTAATGGAGGGGCCAGCACAATTGCCCGACCTTAATCTCATAGAAAACTGTTCACTGCTGTTCATATGGCAAAACCAAGAAATGCAGAGGAATTCTGGAAGCTAGTACAATTAAGCTGAGCTGAGCTGCAGACTGTTGCCAGACTTTGATTGACTCCATGCAGGGAAGCCGACAGGGGGGACAAAGGGATAGGTTGTCCCGGGTTCTCATCAGGGTCGTCAGCAGACCCAATACTATACAGGGGCACAGTAGGGCATAGAAAAGGTAATGTGAGCGCGCGAGCAAATTTTTTTGGCAGTTATTTATTTTAGAAAAGCGTATCAAGTAGCAATAAAAAGCAAATAATTACGTTTTAATCAATGTATCTTTATTAACTTGTTTCTCAATAAGTCAGCGTAGCCAAATTATTTTTTCTTACTTAATTCAGGCCTACTTTCATTGCCTTGATGCAGATGGGCCCACCGGTCCATTCACTTTTTTCACGAAATGACTTAGCCTAACTACACCATAACAGCATTGTTATGACAGAGCAGAGAGATGTAAGTAACTGATTAAGAATTGATCTTTACAATTTTGCTGACAGGTTGTAACAGACACTCTGTGCAAAGGGGTTAATAGCAGGCTATTACAGTGGGGTCACATGCCCCTGTGAAAAGCGTCTGCCGATGCCAATTGTTCTCATAGCACTATGTATTTACAGGGGGGCCCTTTCTAGAGATGCACCATATCCTGATTTTTAGGATCCTGCCGGATACCGGATCCACTGGTTAAGATCCTGCCTGATCCGGAACCGGATACCAGATCCTACGAGTGGGTTGAAACACATAGCCAACTCGCACACATTTGCCCTTTTTATTACGTTGGCGCAAACTATTTTTAAGACTCATTGGCTTACTGCCACACTGCCTTCAACGGCCACTTCCAAAGGGCTTTCTTAATCATTTGCTAATGGGTCATTCCACGCCAAATCAACAAGAGCCCGCGCACTTAGGTCTCAAAAAATTCTGAAAATATTACTGAGTGTACCCATGGTACTTAAGAGAAACACTGTAAATTTATTTGAATGTAAGATGTATACTCTCCATGTTACAGCCAATTCTACTGTGGAGGGGGGGTGTCCATTTTGTTCACACTCTTTTTTTGTCAAAGTTCACAAGCATGTAGCTCAAGAACTAAACCATGTAGGAAGCTCAAATTTGGCATGCTGGTACATAGATAGGAAAAGTTTGTTGCAAAACTGTTTTGGTCTGTATGATCCTGCATCGTCATAGCATTCCCACAAAGATGATACAAATTGTACTGTAGAGTACAATTTGTTATATTGTGGAGTTTTTGGCTGTGCTCTGTTTAGGCCTTCAGAAGACATATTTGTGCCCAACATAGCCTCTTGATTTCTTTCCCTTGTAGAGACAAGTAGGAACACTCTCATAAAAACCTATTAATAGAAAGAAAACCCCATAAGTGTTTGACCAGAAGACCTCACAAGTCTGACAAATCATTTTGGGTGTCATTTTCAGAGCACCAGAACACCTTGTGGGATTGTCCACAGATTTTTTTTTTCTTCATTCTCCATGAAGTCTTCTTTTTAAAAATGCCAATGAGACTTGTCTTATGTGACATTTTCTTGTTTATTTTACACTCTGAATAGAGACAAACTGCTCTTTTTCCCAAATGACTAACATCAAACCTGAAAGAAAAAAAACTTCAGAAATAAGTAATCAGAGGTATATCAAGCAAAATACAAACATAGAATTTCATTTTAAATCATGTATCATTAATAGTAATTCATAATTAGCGTCATTGCTGTTTCATTTGAAGTGCAGAATGTAGAGCATCTCTGTCTTTCAGATCAAGGTGGTACTGCCTCCCACTGACAGTTGTAGGTGCACTGAGGAATGCAACAATGCATTGCAATGGCATCCAACAAATATCTTCTCTTGATGGCCAGAGAAAAGATGGAGTGGGATAGGGTGGATGCATGAAGCATACCTGGATGTCTGATTCTGCTTCACTCTTGTCACGAATCATACCAATCCAACATTTGTCATCATACATGCGTCCAAAATAGCTTCCAATATGGCACTGTTCTAATGTGAGAGACACTGCTGATGCAGTGTTTGTGTGTTCTGGAGACATTGGCATCTCAGCTCCTTCAGAGAATATATGAACCGTCAGCTGACTGTCTTCCCCAGACACCCGACTTACTTGTAGTCTCCCGTCCTCTGTAGGGATGTAACAGTGGTATGCTCGAGTACCAGGTACTCTTTTGGCCTTTGCAAATCGCATCCTCTGTTCAGCAGTGTGGGAGATGACATCTTCATTTGATACAAATAATAAATGAACATGTTTAATATGTCCTACGCCCCACTTCTATAGATCAGCTGGTGTCAGTATGTGTCCAGAAGTTGTAGCTTACAGACTGGCTTTTGCTGCCTCTCTTTTAATGGTCCCACCCACACCATCACAGACATTTTTTCCATGGGATGTAGCAAAAAAATGCCATTCCGCTTCAAATCCAAAGTCATGGTGGTGATATACAAGATTTGCAAAGTTTTTTAAATTGGGATGAAATTACTGGGATGAAGCTCCATCTGAGAAGTAAGAGATTTTGCTTACTTGGGGTGCTATCTTCCGCAGGTGGCTCAGGACGTCGTTCTGGAATCTGTGAACTGTTACTGTGTCATGCTGTAGACAATCACTTATAACACACATGCACTCATGATGCAGTTCATCAGTTTCATCCCTGAAATAAGCAACAAAAGGATGAATAGTCGCCTGGGAATTTTCCCAATGATACCCTTGAACAGCATCCTGCACCACAAAGCTGTAGTTCTCAGCAAAATCCAGAATGATTATTGCTTCATTTTGTTTCAGCTGTTCTTTCAAGGTGGACAAAAATGCTCCTTGGTGTTTCCAAATGAAATGATGGCTTGTGAGTTTGTCTGTCTTTTTCACAATGGTCTCAACAAAGTCAGCCAGTGTGCTAGAGCACGTTTGAATTGTGGTGTGATCTGTTGACATCCATTGTTTGAATGAGACCTCAGAGTCTTCTGTTGTGTCATCTAACCCACTTATGTCCTCAAGGTAGCTCCTTAGAACATCAACCCCAGGACAGCTTGGACATCTGTGCACCATACAAAGTTTAGATGTCACTGAACAGACAAACTTTGACATCAGGTCATGGTATGTGATTGTATGTTGTGCACTTGGCAGGGCTGTCAGCATTAACTTAATATTTTGGTGTGCCTGGCATACACATACAGAGTGTGTTCCTCTACTCCCCACAGTGATGCAGTGACTGGGTCGCAGTAAACAAAACTTGGAAAATCCTATTTTGTCATCAGGAAATTTGGCTTTATAATTTTCATACAGTTCATTCAAATTCATCAGTATGAGACATTTTTGTTTGTGCTCCCGTTTTCCTGTTTCAGTGGACTTTACAGACTTGTAGTCTTTTGCGCCTGGAAGTATTCTTGAATGTTCATCACTTTCATAGAACGTTTTGACCCTTAATTCAATTTCTGATGATATTGCGGTGGAGGCTCTTCGCGCTGAAGGCTCAGCAAGGATGCCATGCTCTTGGCGTAATTTCCGAGCAGTTCTGACCATATATGGACTTACTTTAAATGTTTCTGCTATTTTCCGCACACTCCAGCTGTCTGGTGCCAGAGTGAGGAGTTGGGTCTGCAAATGCCTTGGGGAAACAGCATTTTTTTCTTTCAGCAGGTCCATCAGTATATCCAGGTCCTTGCAATTTGAGCATTCTTGTAATGTTGATGTCGGCACACCACAAGCCGAGGAGATCTTCATTACAAGAGCCTGGTTAACCTCTGTTACCTTTCTCTTGGCATAGCTCGACATATTGCTGACCTGAGAAGTTCTGAGAGGAGACACTCCAAGTTCTTCTAGGCTGGTGTTAAGTGTCGGTACACCTGAAAGTCCATAGTCCAGAGTGACCTCCTCAGTTTGGTTCATTGAAGGACTTTTGGGGGCATTGAGGTTTGACAGACACTTGTAGCACATTTTCTGACCAGGAATAACTCTCACTGAAACATCTGTAAGCACATTCAGTTGGTCAGCATCCTTCTTGCTCAGAGTTTTGAGATTTGCTGTTATTGCCTTTGAATGTTGCCTCAGAGGGTCAATGCATTTCTTTTGCAAGTATTCATATTTGTCCATGTAGAGCTTCCAGTGGTGACTGCATACTGTTGCATCTGGCCCAGCTGTATTCTGTGATCTGAGATTTAGTAGTTCAACATCTGTTTCAGCCAGGTCGCTCAGCCTCAGGAGGTCATGTTTCCTTCAAAGGAATGTGACAATACATTTGTAAGACTTAATTCCAGAGTTGAGTCATTAATACATGCATTTATTGAATAAAAGATGACTAACCTTGTATAATGAGACAGATGACATTCACTTTCAGCAGAACCAAAAGTGCAGCTTGGATGATTTGTGGCCATTTTATGATTCAAACAATGGTGGCAATGGTGTCAAGAGTGTCAAGAGTGCCACTGGGATCACTGAAATAAAAAAGCCTCTACCCCACCTCTATGCTGGTGCCGTCAGGTGATCACGTTAGCTTCATCAGGCCATGTTAGGAAAGGTGCAGGTGCACAGATCTACTACTGGGAGCACCCACAGGTGCTCCTTAAATCATTGAAATTGAAAAGGATACCTGCCCCCTGTACAGGGGCTCTCAGGTGATCATGTCAGGGCAATTTGTGTTTGATTATTTAGTCTTTACACAGTAAAAAAAGAACTGTTGTTTTTACGGAAAATTGCTGGCAGCAGTGGTTGCCAAAGTCTACCTTTAAACAAATATCGGTATATTTCCTTTTTACATTTTACGGTAAGATTATGGCAGCTGTGGTTGCCAAAGCCTACCGTTAAATAAATAACGGTATTAATTTTTTTTACATTTTACGGTAAAATTATGGCAGCAGTGGTTGCCAAAGCCTACCGTTAAATAAATAACGGTATTATTATTTTTTTACATTTTACGGTAAAATTATGGAAGCAGTGGTTGCCAAAACAGATTGGACAGATTATATTCAGGTGAGTTCAATTATAGAGTTACAATCAGACAACTGATTGGACTGATTATACTCAGGTGAGTTCAATTATAGAGTTACAATCAGACAACTGATTGGACTGATTATACTCAGGTGAGTCCAATTATAGAGTTGCAATCACATACAACTGATTAGACTGATTCTACTCATTGGAGTCCAATAAACATCAACTTAATTAGATACCTAAATAAATGCCCAATTGCCAGATTGTCTAGTGAAGGCAGGTGGACCAGTCTAGTATCATCAATGAAGGGTATGCAAATCCATTCTTTATTTTAAAAAGGCCTGAAAATAACCTTAAGGAAAATGAAGGCCAAAGCTAGCGGGGCAAGCAAGCTAACAAACAAGCTGGTTAGCAAGCCACCATGTAGCCACCCTTACAACGTGACCTGCTAGTCGGGCCGGCCAGGTGAGGGCAGGCCAGCAGCCGGCCAGCCGGCCTTACAGCCAGCCAGCCAGCTAGCTAGCTAGCAACCAGTGAGCAGTACAATGCAACAGTCCCTGTTTAAATACATGTTCAAGTGAACCATGTGACCCGAGTGATGAAGCATTTGGCAGGTGCAGGCAGTAAGTTAATCATTGCATGACAGCCCTTAGCACTCAGGTGAGGTCAGGAATTGATTGATAGATTGATTTGGATGGGGTAGAATGACAGTTTCAAATAGACTGGGCTACTTCTAAGAGCTCAAGGGATTACTGTCCCAGGTAGACTTTTTCAGATTATACTAGCCTATAGGTATATTTTACACATTAAATGAGGCTAAAGTGTAGGCTGTTACCGGAGAAATAATAAGTTACAGTGAATTACTGCAAAATGTGCAAACTGTTGCCATTTGCAGTCCTTAACTGTTGCACAGTTTATTCAGTTGCCAGCTTCATTGTTGTCAAATCTACAACGTGGAGGCACCTGGAGCCAAGCAGACAGGCAATATGTTTTCTGTGGAGTAATTAATATTCAATTCATTATAACCTCCATTGCTTTCTGTTGGGTAGGAGGAATGCAAAAAAAGATATTCTGAATTTTGAAGAGGTTTACCGTGTCAATTTGCCTCTAAATCGAAAACTCTGATGGCAAAGCCTCAAAGTCCAATAAGGGGAAAAAAAATTGCGGTGGAGAATTTTTCGCAGGATGAACTACAACACATGCAGAGGGTTGTACTCTAAGTTAATACTCATTGATGGCTACTAATCAAATAGCGTGTTGACATCAAACTCTGCCTGTTACAACCAGCCTATCAGTGGTTTGACAAGTTACACCTGGAACAAGTGCAATCACAAGAGATCTATTGGACTAAAAGAGGACAAAAAGCCTAACACGACCAGAAAGAGCACCTACTTTTTGTAGTATACACAATGTGAAGAAAAGCAGAACAGAGTTCTTTGTCTGTTGGTTCACAATTTGGTTCACTAACAGAGGATTGAGTTTGGTTCACTTATAGGGGACTCAACAAAAATGGCTGCTCATGTTGCCAAAACATTTGAAAATTGGGGAGGCATGTTGGGGAGGCATGTTTTTCATAACTCTCAAGGGAGTTAAACATTAACTCTCTAGCTCTCTTAGCTCAACAACTCGGATCCAGAGGAGTCGAATAACACTCTGTAGTGTTGCTGCAACTCTTGATGTTTAGATTTTGGCTGAACACCAGTCTAACTCTGATCAATCGAACTCTGGCAAATTTGCTGTGTACATATGTGTACACCAGTGAAAAATAAAGTCATGTACCGTTTCTTGACTACTTCATCTTCACTTAACGGTATTTTCCAATATTTTCTTTTCAGTGAGCAGTTCAGTATTTTCTACATATTGACACCAGTGAAAAATAAAGTTATGTACCGTTTCTTGACTACTTCATCTCACTTAACGGTATTTTCCAATATCTTCGTTTACAGAGAACAGTCCAGTATTTTCTACATATGACACCTGTCAAAAATAAAGTTATGTAGCGCTTTTTGACTAAATAGTGGCTTGCCATATTTAGGACAGAGATAAACTGTTTTACATTTTACGGTCACTGACTGTTGCAATTTGACAGTTTTTTGCCATAATTTCAACAGGCATTTTTTACAGTGTACATTAAATGTTATAGAAATCATGTTGCTCTCTTTTTGCATTTTGCCCATGTCCAGGGTGGAAATTAACAAAGAAAACATCCCATAAGACAAGTCTCATTGGCAAGAAGACCTCATGGAGAATGAAGAAAAAATGTTTAAAAAAATCTGTGGACAATCCCACAAGGTGTTCTGGTGCTCTGAAAATGACACCCAAAATGATTTGTCAGACTTGTGAGGTCTTCTGGTCAAACACTGATGGGGTTTTCTTTCTATTAATAGCTTTTTATGAGAGTGTCCCTACTTGTCTCTACAAGGGAAAAAAATCAAGAGGCTATGTTGGGCACAAATATGTCTTCTGAAGGCCTAAACAGAGCACAGCCAAAAACTCCAGTACAATTTGTATCATCTTTGAGGGAATGCTATGACGATGCAGGATCATACATACCAAAACTGACAGTTTTGCAACAAACTTTTCCTATCTATGTACCAGCATGCCATATGTGAGCTTCCTACATGGTTTAGTTTTTGAGCTACGGGCTTGTGAACTTTGACAAAAAAAAGAGTGTGAACAAAATGGACACCCCCTCCCCCAGTAAAATTGGCTGTAACACGGAGAGTATACATCTTACATTCAAATAAATTTACAGTGTTTCTCTTAAGTACCATGGGTACACTCAGTAATATTTTCAGAATTTTTTGAGACCTAAGTGCGCGGGCTCTTGTTGATTTGGCGTGGAATGACCCTAATATATAAGTAACTCTTAATTATTCCTCATTTCTTAAGCATGTACGTTAATAAGGACCCCTTGTTAAGCATGAATTTAGCATTACTTAAACCTTAGGTAATGCTTAGTTCGTTCCTTTTTCAATCATGTGATAACCATTATCTCTTTATTATGACTCATCACTTAATCATTAGTAGGTATTGTTTGTTAATGGTTTGTACATGGTGAATTCACTTCCTGTATACAATTGTTAGCGTGTTAGTTAACCTCTTCATTAATCATTTGTTAGCATATAAATCTGAATTATTCCTCATTGGACATGACATGTTAAACCCAGAATGGATTGAGGCTTATGTGATGCGCCTCGTGGATGTAGGAAAGGACAAAGCATTAACAAAGCATTCACGTGTGGCTTGCTAAGGCTTGCTCATAATTACTTCATAAGTTATATAACTCATTACCTAAGCAAATCCAGGTACCTATTCTAAAGTCAGAACTGTTAATGCTTTACAAAGCATTCACATGTGGCTTGCTAAGGCTTGCTAATGACTTCTTCACAAGTTATAACCCATTACCTAAATAAATCCAGGTACCTATTCTAAAGTGAGAACTGTTAATGCTTAACAAAGCATTCACGTGTGGCTTGTTAAGGCTTACCCATGGGTACCACAATACTTCTGAAGTGTCACTCGTATGAACTGTACAACACATTTACCTTACTAATCAGTCTTGGGCTAGGTATAACATGCAAAATACTTCAGATAGAAACAATAGTGACATAAAACAGAACATAATACAGTATGTGATGCGCCTCATGGATGTAGGAAAGGAACAAATGCTTAACAAAGCATTCACGTGTGGCTTGCTAAGGCTTGCTCATAATTACTTCAAATCCAGGTACCTATTCTAAAGTGAGAACTGTTAATGCTTTACAAATCATTCACATGTGGCTTGCTAAGGCTTGCTAATGATTACTTCACAAGTTATAATCCATTACCTAAGTAAATCCAGGTACCTATTCTAAAGTGAGAACTGTTCATGTTAAACTCAGAAGTCAGTTGCAATAAGATTAAGTCAAAATGGAGTCAATACAGTGCTGGGAAGGACAGCAATATTTTGTACTTATGGCACTTGTTGGACACTAAACTGAAACTCTACTCAGACTCCTACTCACAACATGGAGACTGCATTAACTCTGATTCCTGACTTCGATTTCTTTATTGGTCATATGACAGCAGGTTCAATACACAGGGAAGCGAATCACGTAACCATGCAGCTACGCTAGCCCTTAGGTTACATCTCCCTTACTTTAAAAGAAATAAACAAACAACACATTCCATCATTAAAGTGCAGTACTTCACAACAGTTAAAAACATTCAGGTAAACATTGAAGTAAACATTTTCCAGTGCATTCATTTTGGTACAGGTTGTTTCTTTTTCATTTTTTTTAGTCTATTCACTTGTAAACAGGTATATATTCTTTTTCTATTTTTCACAACAGGACAGCAATCCGCCTACACCCTTTTGTGTTCCACTGGTCCAGTCATTTCTTGTGTCTGTACTAAAATGTGTATCAGGGCAGCGATCCGCCTACACCCTTTTTAGTATGTCACAGGTCCAAAACCTGTCTTGGCTTGATGGTGCGCCCATATCTGGTAGTGTGGCCTGGTCGCGCCTCTCTTTCTGGTGTGGCCTTGCCATCAGGGTCAGGGCTTTCGTGTGGTGTGCTGGTTTGCAATGTGGGCTATTAATGTTGTATTAGTGTGTATGTTATGTGTGCATGTTGCTGAGTATTAGTGTGCGTGCCAGGCATGCTCTGGTGTTTCGTGCCTGTAGTGTCTGGATCCTACGGTGTCGTGGCAGAGATGACGTCTGTACCGCCAGAACGTCTGCCCATCACGTGTTGAAGCATGGTAGCTTCTGTATGTGTATGCAAGGTTACCACTGCTGGTTTCCCATCTTCCTGCTGGAGACAAACTGGTGTGCCAACTGGTAGCTTGGGCTATGGCTTGGTACCTCCGTTGAAGTATTGCTGATGACGTTGTTGACATACCGTGCGCTGCTCTCTGGCAATGTGTTGGGTTACTACTTGTGGTTGCAGGTGTTTCCATGTGATTGGTAGTATGGATCGGAGGCGGAAGCGAAATGGGCACACTGCCTAATGTATGCCCCCGAGGACGGCGGGAAGGGCAGCTTTTGGCCTTCGGCAGGGATGGTAATAGTATTCGATGGATTGTACTCTGCGAGGACAATGCCCAAAGAGAGTAAAAGAGACGAAATATCCAAGGCACTCTTCCCAAAAAAGTTAAAATAGCTTTATTAAATGGCTAAATCATTGTAGAAAAGTTAAAAACGCCAACATGTTTCGGCCAAGGAGTTGCCTTCATCAGGGCAGAGTCAATACAGTATTGACTCTGCCCTGATGAAGGCCACTCCTTGGCCGAAACATGTTGGCGTTTTTAACTTTTCTACAATGATTTAGCCATTTAATAAAGCTATTTTAACTTTTTTGGGAAGAGTGCCTTGGATACTTCGTCTCTTTTGCATCCTATTTTTTGACCAAAGAGCACCTTCGGACTACCAACTTAAAACGCCGTAGCCCTCCAACTTTTCCTATTGGCCCAAAGAGAGTAGTTTGACAAGGGACCGATGGAGAACATGTGAATGTTTAGGCGGAATTAGTTGAAGCAGACTCTGATTGTTCCTTCTTGTGATATCCTGGAAGATCAGACCATGTTGTATGAACAATTTTGACAGAAATGTAAGAAATTTCAAATGGTGAACAAACTTTTTCCTATGACTGTATCAGGACTTGACATGAACTTTTTCGCTTGCTGGCCATTGTGGCTAGTGGTTTTCCCAAGTCACTAGCCATTCAGCTATTCTACTAGCCACACATTTGATATTGTTTCTTTTTTATTTATCATGACGCTTTCTAACTTCAGAAGATGAGGTGCTAAAGCAAGAAGATGAGTGCACAGTTTTCTACATGGAAATAAATCATACAAATAGAAACTGAGTAACTGAGCTTTTTCTCAAACTTCTACAAACAATTGTTACAAAATTGATATGGGGCAAAGTGCAGTATATTGCAGGGTATTCTGATATATCATACCATAGAATAAGCTACCAGCCAAATTGGCTAGTGAGTGACGCTGAAATTGTTACCAGCCACAGCCAAGTTTTACCAGCATTTGGCCGGTTCGCAGGTGCCAGTGTCAAGCCCTGGGGCCTCATTTATAACGGGTGCGTACGCACAAAAGACTGCGCACGCCAAGTTCACCGCAAGGTTTGGTATTTATAGAAAAAGAACTTGGCGGTAAACATGCGCAGCTCCACGCAAAGTTTTACCCATGCGTACGCCCTAAACAAAAGACCAAACGCGGAAAGCGCGACCTCGGGAGGTAGCTGGAAGAACGACCCGAAATTGGTAGGGGAAAAAACGGAGGTCACGTGTCACGATACTTTAACATTAATCCATTTCGCAATGAAAAACGTGATTGTTATTTGTTTGGTAATGGTGGAAAATAAATAGTAGGCCTACCTGGCCTATCCATAGTCACATGCATGTTTTGTAAGGAAGTAAGCGACGCTTCGAATTTTATATTTAGGGTACATTACATTTGGAAATACCCTAATCACTCACAGACCTTTCCAGTATATCTGTAGGCTATAATCGTGTGTGCATTCCGACTCTGCAAGGAATTACGCCAACATTTAAGCCAGTTGAAGAATCATCTGCTCGAGTCCCACGCGCAGCTGCAGGCCTACTAATAAAGATAATGGTTGATTTTCTCAGCCATTCGGCATACAGACAAGCATACAGCCAAGTGCCATACTGAGGACAGCTTCGTTTCTGTTGTTGCATGCCATTTCTTTTTCATGCGGTTCGTCAGCAAATGAGCAGAGGTGTGCATTTCTAAGACTGCTGGCTTTATAGACTGATAATGCACGTTTATAATACACACATTAAATAAATACAGACTAGAAAATGCCCATAGATGTCATGCTGTCGGTGGATGTGTCGATCGACAGTTGGGGCGTCGCTTTGAACTGAAAGCAGACAGCTGCGCGCAGTGACCAACGGTAAACCCGGTGCATATGAGGTGCCATGAGACGGCGAATAGATTTTCTACCAGTGAATTTCACATGGGGACATGCCATGCGAGATGTTCCCTTGACGCAGCTATTTTTCCCCTTGTTCACAACTCAATTAGTACTACATGTCCATGACTTGGCAGGTTCATGTCCATGCCATCCTTATTTTATTTATTTTTATTTCTGGTATAGCGTGACTTTTGCGAACATAACCGTCCACATGCTGCAATTCGAGGGATTTTGTTTTTTGTACACTTCCCAAACTTAACTGCTCCACATTGCCCAACGTTCTCTAGGCCTATCTAATAAAACGCTTTGCTCCACATGTGGTAAATAGGCTATCTCGTCTGCTTTCCGCACGCCGTCCACAGATATGAATATTCATTTTGGGCGTTTCACTGAATATTCATAGATAATTATGGGTGTGTCCACAGGTGCGCACATATGCCGCAACTTCAGAGTCAGTTGGGATTTATAAAGGGAAATCGACGTGGAACGTGCGTGCGCCATGCTTTATAAATCTGAATATTTTCTTGCGCACGCACATCCTGAGTTTCGTGCGTGCGCCATCTTTTGGCGCATTTCTTCCGCAAAGTTTTATAAATGAGGCCCCTGGACTGTATCAAGAATTCTGCATTCTCTCTCTCCCTCTCTCTCTCTCTCTCTCTCTCTCTCTCTCTCTCTCTCTCTCATCCACAGCGGGCATGTATGGACTTCGCCATCAATGCTAAACCACTAACACGGTATATGCCTCAGGACAAGCAGTCGAACCAGTACAAGCTGTGGAGGTTTGTGGTGTCGACACCCTTTGAATACGCCATCATGACCCTTATTGCCCTCAACACCATAGTGCTGATGATGAAGGTGAGTACTGGCTAGAGCTTTCTTTGTCTTTGTTAGTGAGCCATAAACAATGTCATGCATTATTTGTGCTGTGTATCAATAATGTTGTGCATGAAAGCTTTATTGTTTATGGTGTACTATGTTTTTGCCTTTATCTCCCACATAGGATTTTTTTTTTGAATTTGGCAAATATGCAACTTCAATCAGTCTCTATTTAGATGGAAATGTTTCAACAACACTGATGTTTCCCAAAACTATTGTTAAGAATGACGAACGTTTGGATAAAGTCAACTGTATCGTTCAACTACACAGCTGTTTCCCAAAAGCAAATCAAACCATTGGGAACGGCATTATTAAACCGCGTGCATTAAAATTGCAAATGCAATGTAATGTGAACTGTATAGTATAAACCTGTGTTTCTTGACTGGTGGGTAGGGACCCAAAATGGGTCACAGAGGGGTCCTGGGTGTAATAGGATGATAGGATGAGCCTTTATTGTGTCTTCTTGAGAGATTTTTTTTTGAGCACAGAGAGTCATTAGACATTAGACAAACAAAAAACAATTAACATGCAGGACTGGGTCCGTGTATCATCCGATCATTCAACTATTCCATTCAATCTGGCAAACGGAAAACGAAATATCGACTCCATATTTTGTTTACCCAATTTTCAATATGACCAAAAATGGGAGGTTGTGTTGATTTTCCTTTTCCCAACTCAAAACAGAACAAGTAATAATCAAGAAAACCAAAACGGAATAACAACTCTAACAATATCCCGCTGTGTTTTTCTATTGCTCGCCCTGGTAAGACACGATGCACAAGTATCCGCCAAGCATGCTGCTTTGCGCATTTCCTCGAGGCCTACAGTCAGCCTGCTGCTGGGCCAGTTTTTCAAATTCCTCCCAGTAAAGGGGCCGAACTATATGTATGTATTGTAGTCACCGACTGTCAATGAAATAAAGAGACTTCATTGAAGTGGGGGTCTGGGGGTCCTCCCCCCCAGAAAGTTTTGCATTTTTTTTGTAATGTACGAGACAGGAGAACCAGATGCGTTTATCACGAACCCCAGAAGGGCTTTTATTGATTAGGGAAAAGGGGAGTTGGGAATGAAGGAATGAGGGTCTAGGGGTTCCAGGGGGTCCAGGGGTTCTCAGGGTTCGGGGTTCACCAGGGTTGTCAGGATTGCAGGGTCACAAGGGGTTAACAGGAGTGCAAGGTCACCTGGGATACGAGGGTCAGGGTTCCGGGGTCACCGTGGTTCCGGGTTGTCTGTGTGTGTGTTCCCCCGGGAGTGGAGCAGCGATGCCGAGAGCTGGAGAGTCCGGGGAGTCCTGGGGGAAACACACACAACAGAGCAGGTGAAGAGGAGCAGCAGTACAATGCAGGGGATATCCAAAATTGTAAACGTAAGACAGAAGGCTGGTCGATTTACCGGGGATGGTGAGCAGTCGGAGAGTCGAAGAGAAAAAGCGGGTCCGGGATCAGGAGTCAGAGTAAGCTGGAGCAGACGGGTTCTGAGGATGCTTGCAGACGATCTGACAAGAGATGACTGAAACAGGGAGCTTTATATACAGAGAGAGGTTGATGGTAAATGTAGTGCAGCTGGAGAGTTAACGAGGGTAAGTGGAGCAGAGCAGAGTGGAGACAGGTGAAGGTGATTAGGCAAAGCAGAGAGTGAAGTAGAGCAGAGTAGGAACAGGTGTACGTAATCAGGCAGAGTGGAGAGCAAGAGGTAGGACCAATTTGAGTGTTGTTATGGGGCAGGCAGAGAGAATTCATGACAGAACCCCCCCCTAAGGGACGGCCCCAGAAGTCCCAAAATGGAACCACCAAGGCAGGGAGGGCGGAGGGGGGAACCGGAGGAGGGCTAGAACTCTTCAGACCCGTCGGAATCCATCGCCACCCCCTCCGAGGGCAACTCATCCATCTCAACGTCTCCAGCAGTGGAGGCGGCATCAGACACGGACAGATCAGGGTCGTAGTTGGGGCCAGGGGCAGGTGCAGGCACAGGGTCAGATTCTCGGCCAGGAGGAGCGAGCGCAGGTGCAGGGACAGGTGCAGGTACAGGCCTTGCCCGGCTGGACAGCCGGATGGATAGGGGCGCGTTGAACCCCCTTGGGGCGACCCCCCCGAAGGGAGGGCTGGTCGGGATGGAGACGGTGAAACTCCGCAACCAAAGCCAGATCCACAATCCTGCTGGCAGGCACCCACATCCTTTCTTCCGGGCCGTAACCCTCCCAGTCTACCAGGTATTGGATCCCCCTGCCACGCCGACGTGACCGGAGGAGACGCGCAACCGTGTAGACAGGGCCCCCCTTAATCATGCGAGGAGGAGGTGGTGGCTGAGCATCGGGGACCAGGCCACTCTCGTGCACCGGCTTCAGTTTGGAAACGTGGAAGGTAGGGTGAACCTTCATGGAGCCGGGGAGCTTGAGTCGAACGACAGACCTGCTGATCACCTTCTCCACTTGAAATGGGCCGACGTATCGGGGTACCAACTTGCGAGACTCCACTCGGAGCGGCAGATCCTTAGTGGACAGCCACACCTTTTGTCCCACTTGGTACGGAGGTGCCGGTATCCTCCGACGATTTGCCCCGGATGCATAATTGGCCACTGACCGGAGGAGGGTAGTCCGGGCCTGGGACCAAGTTCTGCGGCAACGTCGGACATGGGCCAGAGCAGACGGACAGGATGCAGCGGCTTCTTGACTGGCGAACAGCGGTGGCTGGTAACCATACACGCAGTGGAAGGGGGAAAGGCCAGTTGCTGAGCTTGGGAGAGAGTTATGCGCATATTCTACCCACAGTAGTTGCTGTGCCCAGGATCTGGGATTGCGCGAAGCCATGCAGCGGAGAGACTTCTCCAATTCCTGGTTAAATCTCTCCGCCTGCCCATTTGACTGTGGATGGAAGCCGGATGTTAGGCTGGCAGTGGCCCCGATGAGATGGCAGAATTCCTTCCAAAAGACAGATGCAAATTGGGGCCCCCTGTCGGACACTATGTCCCTGGGTAGTCTGTGTATCCTAAAAACCTGCTCCAGGACTACTTGTGCCGTCTCCTTCGCAGAGGGTAGCTTGGGGAGTGGGACAAAGTGAGCCATCTTACTGAATCTATCAACGATGGTAAGGATGACATTGTTACCATCGGATGGGGGCAAACCAGAGACGAAGTCCAACGACAAGTGTGACCAGGGGCGCTTGGGCACCGGCAGGGGTTGAAGCAATCCTGCAGGTGGGCGACTATGGTTCTTATTCTGGCTGCAGGTGAGGCATGCCTTCACATATTCCCGGACATCAGCCCTCATCGAGGGCCACCAGAACCGCTGGGAGAGCAGGCGAAAGGTACGTTCAACCCCGGGATGGCAGGCCAGGTGAGTATCGTGGCCCCACTGGATCACCTGTGACTTAAGGTGACCTGGTACAAAGAGGCAGTCATCTGGGCAAGCACTAGGACCTGGCTGGGTACGGATTGCCTCTCTGACACGTTCCTCTACATCCCAGGTTAGAGCGGCGATGATACATGAGCTTGGGAGGACGGGGGTTGGTTCCTCCATAGGAGCTTCGTCTTTCTGGAACACCCGGGAGAGAGCGTCAGGTTTCCCATTGCGTGAACCTGGGCGATATGAGAGGGTGAAGTTGAATCGCGTAAAGAATAGGGACCACCGGGACTGGCGCGAGTTCAACCTTTTGGCAGTTCGTATGTACTCCAGATTCTTATGATCTGTCCAAACCAGGAATGGAGTACTTGTGCCCTCTAGCCATTGTTGCCATTCTTCCAGGGCAAGTTTCACGGCTAACAGTTCCCGGTTCCCAATGTCATAGTTTTGTTCTGCAGAAGTCAGTCTACGGGAAAAGAAAGCACAGGGGTGCAACTTGCCGTCTTCTGCAGCGCGCTGGGAGAGGACTGCTCCGACCCCAATATCCGATGCGTCCACCTCCACCACAAACTGCCGCTCGGGGTCTGGCATTTGGAGGATGGGTGTAGAAATGAAGCGGGTTTTGAGTGCTTTAAACGCCTTGTCCGCCTCTGGAGTCCACCGATACAGAGTCTTAGTGCTGGTGAGGGCAGTGAGAGGAGAAGCCACCTACTGTAATTCCGAATGAACCTCCGATAAAAGTTAGCGAAGCCCAAGAATTGTTGCAGTTTCTTGCGGTTCTCTGGTACCGGCCAGGTGTTCACTGCTGAAACCTTGGAAGGATCCATCCGGATACTCCCTTCTGTCACAATGTACCCCAGAAAGGACACAGATTTGGCGTGGAACTCACATTTCTCGGCCTTGACGAAAAGTGAGTTTTCCAAGAGGCGACGCAGGACCAGCTGGACGTGGTGGACGTGTTCAGAGGTGGAGCTTGAGAATATTAAAATATTGTCAAGGTAAACGAATACAAAGATATTCAGCATGTCCCGGAGGATGTCATTGACAAGGGCTTGAAACACTGCTGGGGCATTTGTAAGGCCGAAGGGCATGACTAAGTACTCGTAGTGTCCGGTAGGGGTATTGAAAGCAGTTTTCCACTCATCACCCTCCCTCATTCGTACCAGATGATAGGCATTCCTGAGGTCGAGTTTAGTGAAGATGGTTGCCCCTTGGAGTAGTTCAAATGCAGATGCCAGAAGTGGCAGAGGGTATCGGTTCTTGACTGTTATGTCATTCAACCCCCTGTAGTCGATGCAAGGTCTTAGAGATCCATCTTTCTTCCCAACAAAAAAGAACCCTGCTCCGGCAGGTGAGGACGATGGACGGATTATTCCAGCGGCCAGGGAATCATTGATGTAATCTTCCATGGCCTTTCTTTCGGGAGCAGACAAAGAGTACAGACGGCCCTTTGGAGGTGCAGTGCCCGGAAGGAGGTCAATGGCGCAGTCGTAGGGTCGATGAGGGGGCAGAGAAGTAGCTTTGGATTTGTTGAAGACCTCACGAAAACCATGGTAGCAGGCAGGTACTTTGGAAAGATCCAGGACTGATTCGGTGGGTTTGGGACAGGTGGGTAAGATTGCTCCTTTTAGGCAGGTCCGGTGGCATTCTCTTCCCCACTCCCGTACAATCCCAGTTTCCCAGTCGAGGTGGGGGTTATGTTGGCGTAGCCACGGATATCCAAGAATGAGTGGTTGTCCAGGGGAGCGCAGAAGATGGAACTGGATGGCTTCCTGGTGGTTTCCAGACAACAGCATGGTTACAGGGGCTGAGATATGAGTTACTGTGCCGAGCGGGTGCCCATCCAGAGCTCGTGCAGGAACGGGTGAGGACAGAAGGTGGCGCCCTATGCCCAGTTGTTGGGCAAGCTCAGCGTCCAAGATGTTGGCCTCAGCCCCAGAGTCGACCAAGGCTGACAGCGTGTGGAGGGAGTTAGGGAGCTGAAGACGGACCTGGAGCAGAGGCTTTCGGGCTATGGGAGGTTGAAGACATGCTGAGCTCACCCGGATCCCCCCTACGCCTGGTGAGCTCTGGCTTTTGCCGGACAGGTAGATACACGGTGGTTCTCACCTCCGCAGTACAGGCAAAGGTTTGATGCGAAGCGACGCTGCCGTTCTTCTGGGGTGAGAGAAGCACGACCGATCTCCATGGGCTCTGGTTGGGCTGAGTGTGTCAACTGTGTGGGCTGGGCAAGAGAGGTTACTGGATGAGTCTGGAAAGCCGAAGAGTCACCCCGAATGCGGACAGCATGTTGATTCTGGCGCCCCTTCTCTTGTCTGCGGGTCTGGATTCGGCGGTCGATCCGATTCACCAGGGAAATGGCTTCGTCAAGGGTCGAGGGTAAGTCATACGACACTAGCTCGTCCTTGATGTAGTCTGCCAGACTGTGAATGAAGGCGTTCACCACGGCTACCATGTTCCATGAACTGCGTCTGGCCAGGGTCCGGAACTCAATGGAGTAATCGGCGACAGTGCGATTGCCCTGTCTGATAGTCAGAAGTTCTTGGGATGCCTCCGCTGTTGTTGAGCCTAGGTCGAACACCTTGGTCATCTCCTTCGCAAACGCCTCGAAGCTGGCACAAGCTGGGGTCTGTTGCTCGAATTCCGCTGCCCCCCATAGACGAGCCAGTCAGGTGGGTGATGGTGAATCCAACTTTGGCTCCTTCTGAAGCAAAGGTCCTGGGTTGCAATGAGAAAAGGAGCCGGCAGTTGGTCAGGAAGGGCCGGACTTGGGTCGAGTCGCCATTGAAGCGCTCTAGATTGCCGATCTTTGGTTCTGGGGTGGAAGTTTCGGGAGATGGGGCTGGAGATACCTGGGCCAGAGCGTTGGGGGCTGGAGCGTTGGGGGCTGGTTGGGGTGGTGCAGTTGACAGAGTTCTCAGGTGTGTGAGTGCTTCAATCACCTCGGCCAGTTGCTGTTGCTGTAGCTGGAGTTGTTGTTGATGCTGATGACCGAGTTGAATCAACGACGCAACATCACCGGTCATCCGGGACACCTCCCCCTCGGCACGTTCCAGGCGGTCCATGGCTGATGGTTCGTGCGCTAGTTCCATGGTGGTCAGATCGTACTGTAATGTACGAGACAGGAGAACCAGATGCGTTTATCACGAACCCCAGAAGGGCTTTTATTGATCAGGGAAAAGGGGAGTTGGGAATGAAGGAATGAGGGTCCAGGGGGTCCAGGGGGTCCAGGGGTTCTCAGGGTTCGGGGTTCACCAGGGTTGTCAGGATTGCAGGGTCACAAGGGGTTAACAGGAGTGCAAGGTCACCTGGGATACGAGGGTTCCGGGGTCACCGTGGTTCCGGGTTGTCTGTGTGTGTGTTCCCCCGGGAGTGGAGCAGCGATGCCGAGAGCTGGAGAGTCCGGGGAGTCCTGGGGGAAACACACACAACAGAGCAGGTGAAGAGGAGCAGCAGTACAATGCAGGGGATATCCAAAATCGTAAACGTAAGACAGAAGGCTGGTCGATTTACCGGGGATGGTGAGCAGTCGGAGAGTTGAAGAGAAAAAGCGAGTCCGGGATCAGGAGTCAGAGTAAGCTGGAGCAGACGGGTTCTGAGGATGCTTGCAGACGATCTGACAAGAGATGACTGAAACAGGGAGCTTTATATACAGAGAGAGGTTAATGGTAAATGCAGTGCAACGGAGAGTTAACGAGGGTAAGTGGAGCAGAGCAGAGTGGAGACAGGTGAAGGTGATTAGGCAAAGCAGAGAGTGAAGTAGAGCAGAGTAGGATCAGGTGTACGTAATCAGGCAGAGTGGAGAGCAAGAGGTAGGACCAATTTGAGTGTTGTTATGGGGCAGGCAGAGAGAATTCATGACATTTTTAGATGTAATTTCCTGCATTTTAACGTCCTGTGTCCCATATCAGCTCTATACAGAACCCATACCTTTATCTCTAAATTCCAAAAAAAACGATTCTGTATTTCAAGGGGCTTGTGGGGGGCCAGAACCTTGCTGTCCAAGGGCCGCATCTGGCCCCAAGGCCCCATTTCAATAGCCCTGGCCTAACTCCTTTACACACTGTTATGTGTCTGGTCCAGTCCATGTGTCTACCCCATAACCTCATTACCTCCGCCAGTGTTGTCATGTCCGTCTGTCAGTTAAGGTAGACAACAAGTGTTGATGGATACATCTATGATATAGTATAGTATGTAGAAGTAGGCAGAGTACAGAGTATGTAGAAGTAGGCAGAGTACAGAGTATGATAGGGGTTAAAAATTCTTACAATGCCACAGTAAAGTACAGGTAAGTGTATTAGGCAAGCACACACACACACACACACACACACACACACACACACACACACACACACACACACACACACACACACACACACACACACACACACACACACACACACACAAAGAGGTTCCCCAGTAACTGGGCCAGCTCCGACAGATCACAGTCTTTGCTTGTGGTAAGCAGGAAAAACAAGTATGTCCAGTGGTCAAGGGTCAAAAGTTCCTTAGTGCAGTTATTGGACAGCGCACACACACACACACACACACACACACACACACACACACACACACACACACACACACACACACACACACACACACACACACACACACACACACACACACACACACACACACACACACACACACACACACACCAAGAGGTTTCCCGGGCTGGGCCAGCTCAGGCATCTCAGGCAGTCCAGTCCCCTATGATGATGTTCTTCTTAGTGTCCTTCTGTGTGTTGTTAAACAGCTGAATTGCCCATGGGACAAAGGACTTCCTTAGTCTGTCAGTCCTGCAGGTGAAAGCACAGAGTCTGTGGCTGAACAGACTCAGTTGGTTAGTGAAGGTGGCGTTAAGGGGGTGATGCTGATTGTCCATAATAGAGTCTAGTCTGCTCAGTGTTCTGCTCTCGGTTATTGAGGTGAGTGTCTCCAGTTCCATGCCCACCACTGATCCCGCCTTCCTCACCAGTCTGTCAAGGCGTCCAGCATCTCTCTTCCTGATGCTTCCTCCCCAGCATGTCGCAGCAAAGAAGAGCACGCTGGCCATGACAGACTGGTAGAACATAAGCAGAAGTCGGCTGCAGACATTGAAGGACCTCAGCCTTCTGAGGAAATAGAGCCTGCTTTGGCCTTTCCTGTAGAGTGCATCTGAGTTTGTGGACCAGTCCAGTTTATTGTCGAGGTGCACTCCTAGGTACTTGTAAGTGCTGACAGTCTCCATATAATTAATATAATACATAGCCTACAATATGGCACACATAGCCTATCATCTCTGAGTTAATTGTTCTCCGAGTGTTTGCCCTGTCAACCAAATCAGCTTTTGCAGAGTTATTGTTCTCCTAGTGTTTCCCTGTTCAGTTGAAGTTCACAAAGGGTGGAGATATAACGGTGAACAGTGGTTAACAGTGAACAGACAGCGCAAAGGAGAGAAAGGTGTCCAGTTCACTACATTTAAGGTTAATCAAAGTTGTGTTGCGACAGTCACAAAGCCAGACAATGCGCAATGCGCGGATCTGCTGTGCCTGCATGCCTGAAACATACTTGCGAGCCAAAAGCGCCATAACATCGTAATAATGTCATATATTACACTTTCCTACACGATACCCTGTGAAGCGACCTTGGGTGTTTTGAAAGCCGCTATATAAAACGAATGTATTATTATTATTAAATATGTCACGCATATCGTCGTAGCTTTTGCGGAGTTAATTGTTCTCTGAGTGTTTTCCCTGTCAACCAAATCAGCTTTCTCTCGTCTGTCCAGTTGAAGTTTGCACGAAGCAAGGGTGGAAAAATTAACAACATTGATGAACAGACAGCGCCAAAGAGGTAAATGCATTCAGTTCATTACATTTACCTACGGTTAATCAAAATTGTGTTGTGAACGTGTGTGGCAGTGATCCCAAAGAGTTCTCAAAGGGTTGACCACAGCAGTCATCATTCATGTGAAAAAGTTGCGACGATATGCGTGACATATATGACATTATTACGTTAGGTTATGGCGCTATTTCTGCATGCCACATCAGCATTATTCGGCTACTGTAGGCAAATGTTTGTGAAAGGTGCTAGCAGACGTCTATATTCAACCGACCTCTACCTCTATCTGTCATATCACCATGGAACACCTCCCTGGTTTTGGATGCGTTGCGCATGGCCCCATTTGAACCGTAATTGGTGGACGTGGACCTGAAGTGTCTTTCCATTAAGATTATACTATCCCTCGCTCTGACCACTAACCTACCCTACCAAGCCAAGTCGGGTGAGTTATGTTACATGTGCTGTCTATCAACCCAGACAGCGCACAATTTTCCCCAAATGGCACCATGGTCACCTTGCACCTCGATCACATACGGACTGGTCACATATGGACTGACGCGCCGTGAGAGACAGGGGGTAGCCTATAAAACACTCCGTTATCCAAACTCCCTTCCTCGACTTGCGCTTGTGGAATGGCCCTTCGCAGACGCCTCCGTGGAGAAAACAGTTTCCACGCTGCCAGCCTAGGCACAACAATTTGATGGACATTTGCTCATTCAACATCCCATTGAAAATGACGCCTTGTGACATCATCACGAGGCTAGCGCTTCCACTAGACCATGGGAAGGCTAATGTAGCGTGAGGAATAAAGAAAACCAATAAACTCAAATTACTGTTAATATTTCGTTTTGGTTTCCCTGTTTATTATTTGTTCTGTTTTGGGTTAAAAAACGTAAAACAAGCATCAATCCCCAGTTTTTTGGTCATACAAAAAAACAGGAAAACGAAATATTGCATAATTTTTTTGTTTTTCCGTTTGCCAGATTGAATGGAATAGTTGAATGATCGGATGATACACGGGTCCGTGTAACGCTTTGCAGTGCTTTGATCCATTTTCGGAATTCACATGAAATAGATGAAAAATGGGTTTAAAACTTCTGGAAGTCAATTTTCCAATTTGTCTTTTCAATTTACCTTAGGCTAAGGCCCGCCCTAAAGTGCTTTTTGACCAATCACAGCGCAGCAAAAGGACGACCTCGGACAAAACTCGGACAGTTTTGATGGCGCTCCATTGAACTCAGTGCTGAAATCGCATGTTTTCAAGTAGGGTTTAGCAAGATGGTCGTATTATTATTAAAATATGATTGGAAATTTTACCTGGGGTATTTGTGACATAGGTGCAAGTTTCCCCAAGATGTAACGGGAGGTAATCGCTTTCCTCTTTACCTAAAACCGGGCTAATATTACTAGCAATTGAATAATCTATCTTGAAGGGTCTCGGCATCCTTACTCGACTAGAAAGTGCACGGATCAACAAACATACTTTGTGTGCTCCAATCATGCCACCATCTCACTCATGTAACTTTTCAGTAAGGTTGTAAGCAAAACACAAACCTATTTCAGGATAGGATTTTGGTTTTCTGACCTAAATTAATGAATAAACAGCGCTAGCAAAGTTAACTGTCTGTCACGTCAGGATTGTTTTGACTAGCAGCCGACGCATCAGCAGCCGACACATCAGCAGCCGACGTTATTTTCTTGAGCTACTGAAGACAAAAAGCAAACGTTAATGTTACATATTGATGTGGTAGCTTTGAAGATGATAACATCCATCACGTTGGGTGATTTCGTCCAACAACTACAGTTTGAGCCAGGGACATAGGCTATGCGAGTTAGCTTACCATGGTGCCACTGGTTACAATATGCCTATCGATACCAGAGTGAGAATTTGAGATCTCGCAACAGCTAAACAACTGTGATGCATGACAGTTCAGGAAATAAAAATTATGAATGGAGGAGTGCTTTTTTTCTTCTTAGGAGTGAACAACTGCTGCGATAGGCAGTCATTGCATTAATCACGTTGATATCACAGCATAGAAAGTTTATCTGTCCGACCTAGCAACTGTAACCCAAGAGGGCGGGGCTTAGCCAAAGGCGAATTCACCAGACAACTCAGAAAACAGAAAATTGACGTTTGTGAATTTCATTTTAATTTGTCGGTGGCCTTTGAAAGAGCAAATATGTGAATTTGAAACCAAAGTAAAATGAGTCAATATTTCAATTTTCAATTTCTGCGTGGTGGTTGCACTGAACCATTCGCGCGGGAACCGGGGGATGTATTGGCTCAAGTAGCGCCAGATGTGTTGTGCGTAATGCCTACAAATGAAATGGATGGCAAGTCAGCTTGAGAGAGATGTACAGATCTGACAGAACAACTGGCTCAGCTGTAGGCCAACCTGCAAACTTTCACCTCCCCTGGCAACCGTTGGGACGAAAGTGATTTCATGGACAGGGGGAGAAAATGACCTGCATAGTTTGCACTTGCATGCAGGCTACTCTGATTAATGCGCACCACAGACTCATTGACTCCGCTGACTAGCCTACTATTCTTAATATGACCCTGTCTAAATTTCCATCGGCTATTAAGGCATAAACGTTTCATATTGTTTATGTTAGCCTAAGCGTGGATAGGCCTATTTCCCAGCCAATGTGATCTCATTTCTCAGTTGGCACCACACTGCAACATGGTTCGTGAGTGGATTATTCCTAAACGCCATCTCATCTGCAAAACTTATGTTAGCCTATTTGTAACATTATCTTGACATTTCACAAAAATAAGGCAGGCTTGAAATGTATAGCCTATGGGTGTAGCAAGGCAAGCGACAGTGCCTTTGCACGAGCGCGTCATTTCAGTTCAGGAAAGTTTGAAACGCAACATTATAACGCCAATGTAGCCCACAGTCTGCTGTCAAGTGCAGCAACTGATTTTTTCTATAGGCATAATATATGATTGTCTGAATTCTTAGGGGAGTTGGCCCATATGCAAACGGAGTTACCGACCACTGAGATACAGTAGACCTAGGCTATGCGTGCCATGGGCTGCCCTCTGGGTTCGGAGTTGGGCTCTAAGTCTCTGGCTGGTGTGTTGTCAGGGGAGGTGAAAGCATGTTATTCAAAAATTTGCAGATTGGCTACGACTAGCTGAGCCTGTCATTCTGTCAGATCTGTAGGCATACGTCTCAAGCTGACTTGCCATCCATTTCATTTGTAGGCAAAACACATCTGGCGCTAGGCCTACTTGAGCCAATACATCCCCCTGTCCCCGCGCGAATGGGTCAGTCCAACCACCACGCAGAAATAGAAAATTGAAATATTGACTCATTTTACTTTGGTTTCAAATTGACCTATTTTCTCTTTCGAAAGCCACCAACAAATGACAATGAAATGAACAAACGGTCCGTGTATATTTTTGTTCATTCATTTTTCTATTTTGGATATCACACGAGAAAGGAATAAGTACTCGTTTATGATGATTTACGCTTGAATATCACGTGTGAAATGTAACCAAGCGCCATGTTTTGATATTTTGTAGGTACTGAAAATTAAACGCTGAATCTTAGAAAAGAGAGAAAAGCAATAAAGAAAAAAGTCCTTCTGAACTGCGTCTTTTGTTTATTCAGAATTTGGGTGACCTGAGAGTAAATCCTGGAAGGCTGATTGAGCCTTCATTACATGGTTTCTTTGGAGGCAAACGGACTTTGCAGGCATTGTTGATGCAATATTCAGAACGTTGCTACACTTCAAAGATGTGGTCGATCTGTGATGACTGCGAGGAATTTGTGTCATGAGATGGTTGCGTATCCATATCAAGCAAGCGCCACACGCATGTGCATACGCGCCACCACCATTGAGTAGGGCGTCCTAGAGGGGGGTAGAAGAATGATTTACTGTCTATTTTTTGACTTAAACTTATCGACCAATTTAACCTTCGCAACGACATTTCATGTGCTTAGGCCTGGTCTTAAGACTTGATTGTATTTGGCCATATAGCCCATTATAGCGTCCTAATCCAACAGAAGTGCAGCTGTGCTACCAGGACAGATATCTTCGACGGGAAGGGATAGACCAACTGTCATTGAGAACATTGACAGTTCTTACGATCAGCATCAGTTTCCCAGTTCATCTCCAGCCTTTAGTGATATTGTTGGAAAGCAATATGTCCGGGTAGATAGGCCTACACCTAATGTTCCAAATACACCAAAGTGAAATGTGTATTCAACGTGCATAAAACTTGGTATGGAGAGCGCTTCCCCTCATTACACTTGCCAGAATGCAACAGTTTGCGCGAGAACACTGCTTTGGACCGTTTGCTCCCTAATGAATATTACTACATGTGAAAGGGTATAATAGGTTATTGATTCCAGAGACTTTAGCCTTTATTTAGCCTATAAAGTTGAGTCCATAACATAAAGGGAATTTTATCTCTATTTTATAAGGCGGACGCACGCGCCAATACAGGCCTAACCATCACGTGTGCTGCGCATAGGCCTACTAGCCTGCACACACAAAAATGTTTTTCAAAAAATTATTTTTCTGTTGTATTTCTGGCTCCAGCTACTGTTATGTGTGTCGTTTGGTCGCTAGCTAGACCTTTTCTGATGCGACTCAGACGGCAAACTTCAAACTCCGGGTAAACGAAGGGGGAGGGGTCAGTCAAATGAAATTCAATAAATGAATAGTTAAATATCACAAATTGAAAAACGATCAAAAATGTTGTCATTTTTTATAATGCTATTATGGTATGAAGTAACACATGCAGAAAACAAAATACTGCCATTTCTGCTTGTATTGCTTTAATCCAAACAAGAAGTTGCACCCTTTTTTGAATTTCATATTTCATTCCAAAATAGAATAATGAATGAACGAAAAAGTACACGAACCACAAACAATGCCAATTTTCTGTTTTCTGAGTTGTTTGGAAAATTGAAAATTGAAGTTTTGAACCCATTTTTCATCTTTTTCATGTGAATTCTGAAAATGGATCAAAGCACTGCAAAGCATTACACGGACCATACACGGACTGGACTGGACCCAAAAAACATGTCAACATCTAACAATATCTATCATCAAAACATGCACATATACACACCATTATTTCATACCAGAACTCTTTCAATAACCACTCCCCCTACACACACACACACACACACACACACACACACACACACACACACACACACACACACACACACACACACACACACACACACACACACACACACACACACACACACACACACACACACTAATTTAATAATTTATTTCATAATACTGAGTATACAGCCTAAAAACATTAAAATTGGATCCCCCTCCCCTACTCATGAACGTGTTCATATTTTGAGCGAACGTGAACAAGATTTACAAGATGATGAACAAACTATGAATGCGTTCATTCTGGAGCCCGTGAACATTCCGTTCATTCCGTAGTTACCAGATATCATTAATATTCCTGCAGAAACCGCGACTAAACACAGTGTCAGAAAGTCTAGGAGTATTTTGTCTTATCCATTCTCTTTGACAGCGTTTCAGACTGTTTCGTCTCGTGCAACGAGGCGGGAACCATCAAACAGCAGGCATACAATCAGAGCGGCCAGCAACCTACCAGCAGTGTTACACAGCGAGTTTTCTGATTCCCGATGATTTTTTAGATAAACGCTTCTAGCGACCGTCTTCTGGGCGTTTTGAATAAGTGTGGCGTGCTCTAGCTCCACTATTTAAGTTAACATGTGTCGCGCAGCCGCAACAATAAGAGAAAGCTGTCTGCTGGCACGTTGCAAGATGGCAAATTTTGCGCATGAGACAACAGTGCTGGAAAACGTTACAGAATCCACGCACCTGTGTTAAGTCCAGTCCATACAGAAAAAAGTGAAATTGCTAAGCTGGTACACACAGTGTCTAAGGAACAAACACTGTGAAGGACTACTATCTAAGCCTACTAATGATACACCACTCCTCTTAATGCAAAACTATCTAAACTAAATAAAACTATACAGTAGCCTAATATCCAACAATGTCATTGTTAAAACTAATGAAATATGGGCTTTGTCAATTAATCAAATTGTCTTTTTTTTCAAATGGGGGGGAAACGGCTGAACTAGGCCAAGTTCATTTTAGTCCGGGAGCCGTGGGGTTGAACCCAGATTTCTTTGATAAAGTTCTTTTTTTTGCTTTATCTGATAGATTTTAGACAAGTCTTCAAGATTTCAGACGATGCCCGGTGATATCACTTGAGCATTTCCAGATTTTGAGCCTTTATTGTCCCATAAATGCAAATTATGACAAAAAACTAAAGACACCTAATATTACTGTGAATAATGTTACAAAATGTACCAAATTGCTTATATTACCTGAAAAACATTCACATTGGACTGCCTTAACACTGCCCTTATTGAAACAAACCCAATATGGGGTAATAATTAACCCTTTCATAACAGCAATCCCACAAATAAGGCGAGACACTGTAGGTGAATTGGGTTTTTTTTTTAACTTGCAGATGTCAATATGAAACTTTATCAGATGATTACTCGTATGAATTGGAGAAAAAAATGTATTACAAGTTTTCTATATTTTATGTTTAAATATGCTAATTAGGCTATTATCTAATTAAATATGCTCTAATTTGCATATATTTTGATGCAATGAATCTGACCACCTGAAAATGCCAGCTTCAAAATTCCTTTTTTATTGTGTTAATATCGTACATACAAGAATATTTACTGTGGTTAATTGTGGCTATCTCCTTTTGTTATCCAGGCGATTTCTGCCTATTTTTATGCATTTAGTTATATAAATCAGGTCATGAATGACAAATCAACAAATGCCTCAGTAAAAACATTCACAACATTGCTTAGAATAAGACTGTAAAGTATGGAACGGATTGTCCATTATGAGATCCTGCATAACATCACATCAAATAGCCAACATAAAAGAAAAAAAAAAGAACAACAGAGTGTGGGGGTAACTGGTGAGCAGTCGTTGGCTGTTCCAAAAGATGAGTAAAGAAATGACATACGTACATCCAGTGTATCCAGACTGGTATTGAATGATCACTTAAATCCATAAAGCCATCAAATAAGATCTGTACATGCATTTAAATTTACACA
Source organism: Engraulis encrasicolus (assembly GCF_034702125.1). Taxonomy (NCBI): domain Eukaryota; kingdom Metazoa; phylum Chordata; class Actinopteri; order Clupeiformes; family Engraulidae; genus Engraulis; species Engraulis encrasicolus. Next base: position 56,733,657 of record NC_085867.1, read on the forward strand.
GAAAGACCTATATACACTGCAACATACAGTACCGCACGCTCAGAGACAGAGAGAGAGAGAGAGAGAGAGAGAGAGAGAGAGAGAGAGAGAGAGAGAGAGAGAGAGAGAGAGAGAGAGAGGGGTCTAAACATAGGAAAACAGCTATACATTATATATACAGTTGAGTCAGAAAATTAAGTCAATCCAGTGTATCCTGACTGGTATTAAATGATCACTTAAAAGTCCATGAAGCCATCAAATAAGACATGTACATGCATTTAAATTCGCACAGAAAGACCTGTCTACACCTATACAACATACAGAGTCCTAACACCTAAAACACCTATCACTGATTCTTGAGAAAGTGGCTAAAACAGGTTGTAATGTTGACAGAAAAAAACAAAGTGAATTACAAAATTATATAGGCCAATCTCCCCATTATGTATTTTTTTCAGAAATCAGGCTTTTCTCCGATCATACCTTGTTTTTTGTCAACACCGTCAGACACAATTAAAAGTTATTAAAATTGTATTGATTTGGTTGCATATGTATCTGGAGTTTTTAAGTGATTATGTGTATTTTTTGGTTCACACATATGCCTTTAAATGTTGAAAATTCACTTTTGTTCTATTTTAATACTGTTTCATGTGTTCTAATTTTAAAATATGTACCGTCATACGATGCTTACTTAACGCCTAAATAGAACAAACAATTTTGTGTAATTTCACAAATATTCGTGTAGGCTTAAATTGGCTATTACTTTGATATTTCAACAACTCCTAAGGAAAATGTTGTAAGCACATTCATTTAAAATGTCCAAAACTCCTTCTTACGGTGGTGACTTAAGAACTGACGGTGGTGACAGTAATCTGAGAGTGGTGAAAGTGGCCTAATTAGTACCTGCATTTAGCAAAATAAATAGCCCTCTCAAGTCAATGGCATCTTGCATAAACACTTTATTTTTGTGTGTGCACAGCATGTGTTTTTACTTCATTAGTTAGCAAGTAAGCAGGAAGTAAGCCACTGGTTGTTGAAAATGTGGTAAAAACAGCTTTTAAGTTGTTCAAATCCAAAATATAGAGGTGTATTATCATACATGTAGGTCTTGGCTGTGCAGTGAATGCATTGGCCAAGCTCCCCATGTTTAACATTTTTCATAAAATGGGCTCTTTCTTGTTTTGTCAACAGCGGCAGACAGAATTAGAAGTAAAAAACACATGTTTACTGTATTAAAGTGAATTACTTTAACAATTCAACATAACTGTAGATACTTATTGTACGCATATTCTTAAAACATGTCAAAAACACTTAAAACATGTGTTTTTTGGTGAACTCCATCAGATGTCACCACCGTCAGGTTTTCTGACAAAAAAAACCTCCAAATGCACCTCAGTGGTGGCTAGAGTATCATTTTGGATCACAATTATTACTAACATGCCTAGTAATGTTTCATTAACCAGCACAATTTAGTAAAATATGGAACAACATGATGAGCAGAACAAAATCTGACGGTGGTGACATCTGACGGTGTGAGACAAAAAAACACTCTTTTAAATATTATGCATTGTTTGTTCACATTAGCCATTTCATTTTCGCTCTGTTTCTTGGGTGCTTCATACCTTTTCTGAAAAAAATTATGTTTATTAACATTAATGTAATACAATACTATTAAAACCCCCGACGGTGTTGACAGTTTATGGTTGGGACAGTACCAGTGTCCAAACCAATTAACAAATTGAGGACAAAATAATAAACTTACAGGAGCTTCAGTGATGGTGAAGTAGGCAGTAGAGCTAAAGGTTTGAAAAGGGGTCCTCAGTAATGAAAATTACCTTGTGCATACCTGATTTTATTGTCTTTTAGAAAATATCTGACGGTGGTGACCAATATGCTGGACACATTTTGAGCAATCAGTAAATAATAGTAAGTATTGTTTTACATCCACTATGTGCACATCTGTAGAACCACTTTAATATGGTCTTCCACATCATGGTGATATTGTTCAATTCTGTTAGTGATTTTTGTATTTTAAGTCAATTGAAATGATGATGCCAGTCCTTGGGACAGGCATTTTTACAGGGTGTGGACAGGTTTATAGCCATGAAAAGTAATAAAATTACACTTAAATATTTTATAACTGTGTATTCGTGTGACAGACCCCTTGGCCATTACCTGGGTTCATTTTGTTTGTGAAAATGTAGTTGATTTCCAACAGAATTAATATTTTACTGCAGGGACATGTTTTTGCCAAACTTTCAAGAATCAGTGCTATACATTATATGCACACGCGCACACACACACACACACACGCGCACACACACACACACACACACACACACTGGAAAACTTATTGGTATCAGTGCTTTGTTGCATGGGTCTTTCTTCCATCCAAATGCTTCAGGAGATAGTTCAGGTGGAGTGTGAACCAATGTCCTCCACAATATTGCTTGAAAATGAGCCCTTTTCACATTCTCAAGAAATGCCTCTGTTGTTGGTGGAAGAGCAGCCAGGTTAGGTGAAGATAAATGACCTTTCCCATTCTTTTTCCCCCATAGCACCAACCTTGTATGTGACATGCTGATACTGTCTGGAATGCCATAACATGCCGACACAAAGTTGGTGGCCTCACTGGAAAGTTGATTGAATGGTGCCAGCACATTACCAATTGATGTCAAGTGATATCCAGCTTTTAGGGTCTTGATAACAGAGCCTTTACCAATACCAAAATAGGATGCCGCAGTGTCACACCCTGATATGGCATGGGCTGGTAAAAGGTCAATTACAATGTCATTTTGTGGATTTACATTTTTAATTTTATCTCTTTCCATGTTAATACGACCACAACTGAAATTATGTACTTTGTAGGCAAACAAATAATCAGCCAAAAATTCTGTAATTATTACTTACAATTTTTATTTTGTGTTACAACAGCACAGGAAGAGTAAATAGCAATGTATGAAAAGGTGAAATTCTGTGTTGAATTAGTAATGCTTTCTGGGTATGTCTAAGCTGACACCACCAATATTCGCCTAAATGTTACATATTTCTGCTTGACAAACAGCTAGTTATGTAATTGTCTAAAATTTATTTGGTACGAGGACACTTTCTCCACTTTGATGTGGCAGGCCTACCACCCAGAATGCTCTAAGGTTAATCATAGTGCAGTTATGAAGCTGTCAAAGGCTTGTGGGCTATGGCTGCAGCGAAATCAACATGAAAGGGTTAATATCTGAAATTGGCACATCACCCACTCTTATCCTGATGGGTAAGTGTTGGACAACTACAAACAGCAAAACCAAACAACCCACTATGAGATATAAAGCCACGTTTGGCGAAATGTTGGCGTTTGTGTCTCCGACTTGGAAAATCAGGCTTTTTGGGTGAATGCCCCGCCCCCAAACATGCATGACCCCACCCCCACTGATGTCCATACCTCACCACCTGTTCTTATACACATCCCACCATGTAAACAAACACAAAATAAGTATGGTATAGGGTATTTGGTCAGTATAACATGAATTGGGAGCCAAAGACTGTTGTAATCTATGGCTGCAGCACATCAAGCATAAAAGGCTCAATATCTGAAAATGCTCAAGGGATATCACCGGGCATCGTCTGGAATCTTAATAGGTACACCTTAGGCAACCACAAACTGCAAAGAAAAAAACTTTATCAGACGAAACTGGGTTCGGCTGATATTTGGCTTTTGGCTGCCGGACTATTTTGTGAACTATGAAGAAACTAGTTCATATTCTGAGAGCTGTGAACTGAACTATGAACTAGTTCTGGTAGAAAATTCACTTTCCCAACACTGGCCATATCTAATAATAGAATCAATTGAAGCGCTGTAAAAAGCCATCTGCCATCATTATGTCTTTGTCGATCCCACACTCTCCCACACTCTCAGCCTTCTCAAAAACTGATGATCCTTGAACATAAAAACTCAAACTGCTGGCCCCATTTTAGGTCAGAGTCGAATAAAACACCTAGATATTTGTATGAGGCCACCGCCTCCCCATTCAATGTCACCAAAGTGTGGTTTCCTATAGATCTTGGGTGAAATATTATTTCTTTTGTTTTAGTAGCATTTAAGACCAGTTTGTTAGACTCACACCACCTCACCACCCTGTCTATTTCTGCCTGATAGCCAGATGTATCAGAGTCCTGCATTAAAGGGCCATTTCCTGCACAGTGTCCCTTTAAAAGACTGTTCTGATGGTAATTTCTGCATTCATTGGTATACAAGGTAAACAATAACGGAGAACTCCTTGTGGGACTCCTGTATTGATTGTCAAAGAGTCTGATAATGTGGAGTTAATCCTTACTTGCCGTGTTCTCCTAGTGAGGAAGGCCACATACCATTTAATCATTGCTGGGTTCACCTCCATTCGTTTTAATGTATCCAACAAAAACTTTGGTATAATGGTATTAAAACTAAAATCCATAAAAAGCAATCTGGCGTATACCCTGCCATTTTCCAAATGCTTGAGAATAAGATGGGTTGTAGTGCATAAAGCATCCCCAGTGCTTCTCCTATCTTTGTATGCAAGTTGGTTGGGATCAAGGAGATTTTCTACTTGTGCTCTTAATTTGCCCAACATCACATGCTCAAAAGATTTCATTATTACTGAAGTTAGTGGTACTGGTCTAAAATCATTGTTTTCTCTGAGGGCCAAAACATACCAAGGCGGAACGGAACGGTCGCAGGACGGACGCGGTCTTTCTGCTTAGTTTTGGCCGGCGTGCTTTTCTCTGCCTTGCACACTGACAGCGTCGGCGTGCGCGGCCAGTCCTGTTCAAAACCCTCCCCACAGCTAAAGCTAGCGTGCTACTTTGCCATTCATTTGAATGAGACACCGCCGGTTGCCGGCGTGAAAAATACGCTGGAGTTCTATTTTCCAAATGCAGCGCGGCGCGGAGCCGGCTCCCGCGCCGCTGACGCCCGACTACCGCCGGTTGGTGTGTAAGGACAGATAGGTTTCAATGTATTTTCACCGACGCCGGTAAAAAACGCGGCCGTTCCGCGACGCTTTACCGCCTTGGTGTGTAAGACCCCCTAGGCAGGGATTTTTTGTAACAGGGATATTATAGATATTTTCCCCTCAGTGAGTATGGTGTGTGTATCAACAGAGAGCTGAAACACCGGGCACCAAGCTGCCAAAAGTTCCCAAGCAAAATCGTATAAAATTAGTGGGGAGATCCTGTCTGGTCCATTAGCTTTCCTAATGTGCAAGGCCCTAAAAGCTTTCATTACAGTAGATGTGTCAATGATAATCCTGTCATCAACACCACAGACCACATTTACTGGTAAGACCCCTTTACCAGTAAGCACATTTACTGGTAAGGGTGTGTGGCGGAGCTATGGTGTAAAATGTATTAATTCCTCCTTTTATTGCCAGTCCCAAAATAGTCAAAATGCAGTAATGACTGCCATGTCCAAGAGATGGTGAAACATTGTTAATAATCATCTACACTACTTGATATATATACTGTAACATACTGTATGTATTAGCATTTGTATTTTGTCATCAATTTTCAAAACTGGTCAATTTATTTTAATCCTAGAACATTTAACTATGCATTGGATGGCACTATCTAATGCCTGGTTATGAGTTTGAGGATTAAAAACAATTTTGTGGGTCAACACTGCTCCAGTAAAGAAACACAGATTTAAAGCATCAGCACAATTAGCATGTCAGACCATTGTTTTGGGTGTTTTAACCTCTTCTAAGCTACTTTAGATACCTTTAAATGCTTTATTGTACCTGTCGTCATTTTCTGGCACAGGTGCTGAAATACAATACGAACATTATTACTGCGGCCACCTTACCAATTACTAATTACTGCAAAAAGGATTTGTTCAGTTAAATTGAGTGTCTAGTGTCTCGAGTGTTTAGTTTCTGTGACCAGGGGGCCTGTACTAAGAAGCAGGTTCAGGAGTAAACCATGTTTAAGAAGTAAGCAGTTGTACGAATTGTGTTCACAGGTGGAAGATAGATAGGAAGATAGAGATTTGTCAATCATGTTCAGAGCTTACTGAGGATACTCAGGTCATTACAACGATACAGCTTAATCAGTCATATCATCGGAGAAAGGCACATTTCCTGCCCTCCAAGTGTCTGTAAGGTAGTTTTATTGAACTTGTCTTGTCAGTTTATTGGCTGTCCTGATCGGGTGATCCTGACAGAAGCTACAGAGTACCTTCAGAGACTTTCATGATACATTTGTAGCATACCTTAACAATGGCTTAGTGTGTCTGAATGTACTCTGCAGCCCCTGTGTTCTGTTTGTATCAAAAGAGGAATGTTCTTAGGTCTCCCGATAAGGGCACACAAGCTAATGGTCTTTCTATGTAATATCAGCTTCTTAGTATAGGTTTCAGTACAGCTGAAAGTATAGAAACCTGAAAGTGTGTGTGTGTGTGTGTGTGTGTGTGTGTGTGTGTGTGTGTGTGTGTGTGTGTGTGTGTGTGTGTGTGTGTGTGTGTGTGTGTGTGTGTGTGTGTGTGTGTGTGTGTGTGTGTGTGTGTGTGTGTGTGTGTGTACTCTAGCCCCAAGTGAGTGTAAGGACGCCTCTTGGGGTCTGAGTTAAAAAAAAAAAAAAGCAAACATGCAACAAACTTTCACGCCACACTCTCATTCTTTCTTGGATTTTTCAATAAAGAAGTCCAATAAAAGTGGTTCCTCATTTTTTTGGGCTATTTTGTTTTCTCTTTAACCCATTCTGTCCTGGAGACACACATACACTGCATTCAGGTTCTTGAGAGTTTAGCTGTTTTATTATAAATCTGGGTAAGTTAGAGCTGAATGAACACATTCTAAGGTAAAACGAGGGTCATATCTTTTAAATGCAACTCATTTCATGTTTGTATGTGCTTCGGAGGCTGAGATATTTAGGATTTAATAGGCAGAGGGCACCCTTTCCCAAAAAGGGCTTAGGACAAAATGGGTTAAGTCACTTTGCATTTAAAAGAAACAACTCCACCATAAGGTACAAAAGAATGAGAGTGTGGCCCTTTCAAGTTTGCTATTGAGAACATTCCAGTAATTGGTGTAATTAAATATCTCTGAACGAAAAAGGAATTGTTCAGTTAAATTGAGTGTCTAGTGTCTCGAGTGTTTAGTTTCTGTGACCAGGGGGCCTGTACTAAGAAGCTGGTTCAGGAGTAAACCTGGTTAAGAGGTAAATCATAATAGGAGAGCCTGGACTCTTGAATCAGCTTCTTAGTATAGGTTTCAGTACAGCTGAGAGTGTAGAAACCTGAAAGTGTGTGTGTGTGTGTGTGTGTGCGTGCGTGCGTGCGTGTGTGTGTGTGTGTGTGTGTGTGTGTGTGTGCGTGCGTGCGTGTGTGTGTGTGTGTGTGTGTGTGTGTGTGTGTGTGTGTGTGTGTGTGTGTGTGTATCTGGCCTTGTTGTATAGTTTCACGGTGCCCCAAAGCCATATGAGGACATGTTGAAGTATCTGAACATCATCTTCACCTCACTCTTTACTCTGGAGTGCATCATCAAGATGATCGCCTTTGGGCCGTTGGTGAGTGAATTATCATACTGTATGTACAAGTGACGGCTTGGATGTGTGTGTACAAGGATACAGTGATGTGTATTTGTCACATCAGTAGGATAGGCATGGCGCAGTACACAAAAGTTACTATTAGGGTATGTAACTTGGTTCAGACCCTATGGTGCAGTGTAGGATTAAAAAATGAACAGAACAAAAACAAAAAGGCCATGCTTAAAGGCTATTTTTAATGGTCAAATCACCTGAGGTAGTTGCAACATCCTGAGATGAAACACTAAGTAAGCACGTGTACCAACGGGCCAGCTACAGTGGTACATCAGTGCATTGTTGCCAAATTGCCACTTTAGTTGCCTTATATTACGACTTTCATTTTTTTGTCATCAACATGCTGCATCTCAGTAAACATAACCTATATCACAAGTCTCACGCAAACATTGGGGAACAAGGTTTTAACTTTTGCATCTTGCAGTAACAGCTTGAACCTGTTAGCACATTTAATGTTCATTCATGCTGTTTTTGGAATTTTGGCGATAGAGTGCAACAATCTAGAGGTTTTTTTTTCTTTTTGAGCAGCCACAGCATATTTTGTGTTAGGCCTACAGATGTACAGCAGGGCTTGTGTAAAAGCTGAGCATCTCAGCTTTACAAACATGTAGGTGTAAGTTAAACCACTTATTTGTTGGCCATTTGGTTCCGAAGTTAGCCCAAGCTAAGTGAGGGTAAATGTATCTAAAAATAGCCACTTTTTTATAGAAACGGAGATATAGATATATATTTTGTTACATATGCGCTGTTTGACTGCGAGTTCAAATTGAGGAACTAAAGCGGCGACGGCGTACACACATTACTAGCTTCTCGCCTACTCGCCACTCTTTCATGGATCGTTCGCTGAAAGTTCCCGCGACTTTAACTGCCAATGTACAGGCGAGTACCGAACTCTGCTTTCCAATTGGTTACTCGCTTACTTGCCCCGCTCGAAGTTAAAATATTTTCAACTCGGGATCCGTCCACATCCGTCCGCTTGTACATTACTCGCCTGAGACTCGCTGGAACACACTGACATTCTATTGACTTCATTCGCTGAGCGAGTACCTAGTAGCGACGTGTGTGTACGGCCCTTTAATCTTTCACGGCCAAAGAAGTCCAGTAAGCTTCCAAGTAAAATATTTAAATGAGAAAAACACCTGGATCAGTTCTATTGTTGCACAGCCATGTTTTCTGAATGTGTTAGTCATGTGGACCATTTGTCTTTTCTAAGTAACCTATACACACACACACCACTTATGCAGCTGTGATATTTTTCTCCTCAATCTCTTCCAGTTACTTCAAATTTCGATATTTGATGGCAGTTAAGATCCCAAGTCCTTCCGTATATCCCATGACTAACAAGCATTGGCGTGACTGCTATGTTTTGATGAACCTATGAAACTTAACGTGATAAGGAAGTGTATGGTTTGATACTTTGGTGTAATAAATTAGGCTGTGTTTTGATGAAAGATGAAATATCCAAATTCTAGCTTGTAGAAATGTATGATCATAATCTGTGTCAGGTCTGTTAATCACAGTTACCAAAATCACACAGAAGGAGCGTTAGAGCATCTAGTTCATCTCATGTTTTATTTTAATTTTTAGATTTAGATCACCCCTAGTCAGTAACTGTCACATGCTTTTGAAACATAGGATAGATAGCATAGGATACAGTACTGCCCTACAAAGGCAAAGAACCTTAACTCACCAGAGTGTGAAACTGAGAAAAGTGGCTTCAAAGTTTCTGTTTTGTTATCCTCTGTCCAGATAAAAGTACAATAGTTAGAGCTCCTAGAATTTGACAGTTGGTTACTATAAAGGAGATATATACTGTATGTATAGCAAAAAATATTTAGTTCAAGTTTGACTTTTGACATTTATTTGGCAGTTAAGGTATTCTGCCTTTGTATCATGGGCCAACAGTGAGGAGTCATGCTGAGCCAAAAGACAGTAACTGCCATTTTTTTTCATTTTACCTTATAAAATGTATATTTAAAGAAACTATAAGCCAGGTCTGGTCATAATGTCTGTTTTAAATTACATTTATGACATAGAGATGTCCTATTTAGTGGGATTAGGATATGGCAGGAATGTGTTTACATTGCATTGAATTACATTACAATTCATTATGTCTCAAAATTGTTCAGATAAACAGTCTGGCAGACAAATTACTGTGTAGAAAGATTAATATATCATGCATAAATACACAACATACTTTAAAAGTTAAGAAAATATAATCAAAATTGAATAAAAAGTTATATTTATGAAATGGCAGTTGGAAGTTAAGGTTCTCTGCCTTTGTATCATGGGCGAAAAAGTAAGGAGCTGTACCAAGGCAAAATACCTTAACTTCCTATTTTCTTTATTTTGACATTAAAAACAATCAAATTGGCTCACTATATTTATTCACATGATAAAAGTGGTCTGAAATACCCCAAAAATGACATTAACTCAATTTTTTTTTACCAAAATTGATGTTAAGGTATTTTGCCTTTGTAGGGCAGAGTAGTGCATCTGTGCTGTGAGTGAGAATGTCCTCCTTTCTGCTGTCCTCTGATACTGATTCACATCTCTTTTATCTACTATACCTCCCACTTCTATTTCTATTTTTCCTTGTAATTGTCCCTTATGTCATTCTTTTTACAGAACTACCTGAAAGAGGCCTGGAATGTATTTGATCTCATCACGGTGCTCGGCAGCATCACCGACATACTGGTCACAGAAATCAGCGACCAGGTGAGCCAAGTAAAACATTATTAGAGTTGCACCAGAGACACTGGAAAAGGTAGAGATGAATCAAGCCCATACTTTTCCGGGATTCATTGACGGCAGGTGAACGGCCCTTTAGGAGACCTTAGGGTAGGAGACCTTTCGAGACTTCAGGTTGAGATAAGAATAAACAGAGTTCCCTTAGCGCTGTAGATGGCAGTAGCGCACATCTTACACAAGTCGCCACCAAACACCACAGAAAGGGAAGAAATAGAAGCATGCATGAAGCATTTAGAACAGTACTTAGCCAGGCAGGATGATGTGAAAATGGGCGTTACTCGTCCCAGCAAGGCTAGAATTTCTCAATGTGAAGGATGCTGTCCCTGCTAGGATGAGTAACGTCCATTTTAACGTCATCGCAACTAGCCGAGTACTGCTCTAAAGTGAAGAATCCTTCAAAATCTATCCCATGCACGTGATTCATAACATTCCAATATAGACCGATACCGCTCTGCAGTGACACATATTGCGTATTAACATGACAACTTTTCAAAGGGTGGATGGATGTGCATCAAATGTTGTGTGGTGACGCTCTACTACAGTATGATAGGTACATGAACTGACTCGATATTTGGAGGCCAAAAATTTGAAGATGATCGACTTTCTGTTTGTGTGATAACTTTTGAAAGGATGGATGAATGTGAATGTGCACCAAGTCTTTTGTGCTTCAGGCCTATAATTTTGGCAGTTGGAGGCCATTTCATAGGTTTGGTTTCACAGTTGCTGTTGCTGTAATTAATGCTTGATTAATCATTGCAGCACCTCTTCCCTCTTACTTGGCCATTTGACTACTATGTAATTAGCATAGAGAAGATCAAAATTTTCTTAATAAGAATCTCTGAACATTAAATCCTTGGCCTACTTTTCAAGTTCATTTAGTGTTTCTCAACAGCGGCGTTACAGTCAATTCATTTGAACACAAAATAAGATTAGCCCAATAATGTCTTCAAGGACAAAAGGCACACAGAAGCATACATGAAAAGATGATTGTTTTTACTGAGGCTGTGCTGTTTTCATATTTTTTATCAGGATGATGCTGGGTGGATAGTGTTGGCAGGCGCATGATCATGGGGGAAATCGTTTAAAAAGGTTGAGAACCACTGAGTTAAGTATGTGATAACCACAGAGTCAATGGCGAGGCGGGAGCTTAGAACTCGAGGGCGGGGGCGACGTGTGCAGCACGGAAGAAAAACATTCAAAGTGTGAGGGAGGGGAAACATGTAGTCAAACTTTTCAGGCAGGCATCTTGTGCAAATTTCATGTGTCTGTTTATGTTGCTACTTGTCTTTTTCTTTGTCTCTATCAAATGTTTGACCTTCTGCTTCATTATGTCAATGTTACTGTATGTGTAAATGGGTCCTTCTAATGGTCTACAAATGCAGCCATGTCTTTTACCCACGTTGTATAATGGAATGGGAATATACATGAATAACAAACAAGCACACACTTAAATGGTCAGTTAAGTGTTATTTGACAGAGTGAATTAAAATACGATGGGATGAATCCAATCCACTGACAGTGGTTGTCAGCAAGGACTCATGCACTTCATCTAATGTTTTCTCTGTGACTTGGTCTCTTTTATGGCTCCTGTCCTCTTTTACTTCTGCTGGACGGATGGTATAGACGGTGAGTTGCTTGTTATGTATCGCTACTAACCTCCTGCCTCCCCTCGTATTTGTGGTCCTCTTTGAGGTCCTTCATGTCAGCCCAGTCTTTGATGTTCACCCTCCAGTCATTTCATTTCTCACTTAAGGAACGAACTAGACAGCCTTGACTTGCTTGGGAGAAATAATTGATGGATTTTTCAATTATTTTCTGCAAAAGCATCAATGGAGATGCTTTAATCTTCCCTCTTTTGTTTTAAACTAATTCAATTGTACATTAAAATGTCATATAGGCTACCATCATTATCATCATCATGCATCATCCCTTCAACTTTTCTCTCTTAGAGACTTCTTTCACCCTCCCAATAATTACTTAATAAACTTTTTATCCAAAAGGTTTTTTCAGCACTTCGAAGAGGGGATGTTTGCGCTTCAGCCTGGTGGTGCTCACAGCCGAGGACAGCAGTATCAAGACAAACTGGGCTACTTCACAGTGACTAGACCCAGGGATGACTGGAGCACTCAGCAACTTTTTTAGAGGTTTTTTATTTTGGTGCACAAAGTGACTGACGGTTCGGCGCACCTGCGCCTTCCTCAGAGTAAAGAAAAGGAAGGCACAGGTGTGCAGAAACGTCAGTCACTTTGTGCAAAATTAAAAACCTCTAAAAAAGTTGCTGAGTGCTCCAGTCATCCCTGGGGCTAGTCACTGTGAAGTAGCTCAGTTTGTCTTGATACGTTTGTTGATCACTGGTGCTGGATCTTAGCTAGAGCTATTACTGTACATGTTTTGAGTTTGATGAGTCGTGGGTTGAGTCATGCAGTTACAGCAGAATGTGATTTCCAACACAAGTGCGAACAACGAGAACAGTCAACCTTAAAGGACAAGATCAGGCAATTTCAACATGCAGTTGTAATGCTCACGCTACCCTGGACTTGTTAGTACCTGAGAATTTTTTTTTATTTTCTTCAGCCTTTTCTAAGATCCTGGTCATTATAATGGGGGCAGGGGACCATTCCATCAACAGCGGTAACCCCAAATCCGAGCTCAAGTTGGTAATCTACGCTATTTTTAGACAGAGATCCGTTCCATCAGACTTGCTAACCTGAAACTCAACTGAGTTGCCACAGTAATTTATGCTCCAAGTCAAACCTGGTATCTCCCAGGTTTAACATCAGGGTAAATAAATCAGTGTTTCAAAGAATTTCAACCTGCAGGAAACTGTGCCACAACCGGACCGTTCCACATTTTCCCGCCAGCATTTTGCGAGATCAAAGCGAACCAGTCTCCCTATTAAAACAGTGCATGGGTTGGTAATGCCTGTTAAAACTCCAATAATTACCTTTGTCTTTCATTCCGGGGGATAATAAGATAAGGCCACGGATATGCCACGGAGAGGATGGTGTAGATGGCACAGTGGGTAGGTGCGCTGCATAATATGTGAGCGCGCCGGGTTCAAATCTGGCGGCTGGCGACATATTATAGGCTAAAAATGAAATCTTCACAAACATAGGCTACATTTGCCTATTCTCTCATATGATGTCTCTTTAAGTGGCTGGCTTCATTCTCAACCAAGCAATAGGCTACGCCTATGTAGACATTTACACTTTACAGGTAATTAAGAAAAAGTCCTCAAAGTCGCCGACGGTTGGTTTTTGCATTGCAATGATTCAGCAAATGCTCTCTGCCTTACGTGTATGCTTTGTTTCATCCTAAAACAAATTCTTCTGAAAGATAAAATAAAACACTCCAGCTGATTAAAGCATTTATAATTTTACGCTGTAAAATGACAGTCAATGTCTGATAAAGCTCCTTTGAAGATTACATTAACGTCATCGCGCACGATGGGAATCGAACACGGGCTTCTCAATTAGAAAGCAGCTGCGTTTCCGAAGACCCACTAATTCTCACATCACCTCTGTGATAGAAACTCGATTTGGCAACGCATGCCCGACTCCCAACATGATCGCTTTTTCGACAATCCTTAATATGGACTTCGCCTGTACAACGTGCACGAGTGCAACGACAGCTTTGATAAGTGCAGCTGAAGTCAACCTAGCCGAGGCGCAGCTGATCTTCACTGATTGAACGGCTTCTGCCTCAAGTTTAAGCTGCCGCTAGTTGCAACTCTGCTTTTGCACGTAAGTGCCGCTGAATTCAGCGCCAATGATGGAATGGTCCCCAGGTGTTTGTTTACATTTCAGAGAAAACACCTTGTTTTATTCCCAATAACATCCAAAAGGTTATGCAACATCTGCAGACAGCTACTAAACAGTGATGCCTTTTGGGAAAATATTTGGACTAGGCCTATGTTAAGAATTTTTCAATTGTAAACAAAATCCGCCCCCATTAGAATAGCTCAGATCTCGGCAAGGGTTGAGCCGAAAAATGTAGCATCACCGGGTACTGACAAGTCAATGGTAGTATTGGCAGAAATGTTCATTTAACATCTGTGCACTCTGTGCACAAATTAACGCAACACATGTACCTTAAGTCTCTTCTCTGCAGGCAGGGAAATAATAGTTTCCCCTTGTGGACAATGTATTATTGGGCCGAACGCTTGCAGCATAGGGTCTTAAAGCAGTACTGTACCATTTCTGGAAATGAGCTCAATTTATGACAACGGTAACGCTAGGTAAACGTGTAACATTGGACAGATGTGCCTGTCTTGCACACGGCGACTGCGTTTTTTGGATTTCAAAACATAAAAAACTGAAACTCCCTCCAAAGTGGAGATCTTCACAACTTTGCAACTTGAAGTCGCCGTTGGAACAGTTCAAAACGCAGAAGTGCATTTTTTTGCACGGGCAAAACATTTCAAGGGCGGGTTTTATACTACAAATACGGTAATCAATAAGTTATGTATAAGGCGATACACGATAAGAAGCCGTCAGTAACAGTAATGCACGCCAGTGCAGCACAGAAAATGAATATTACACACAAAATGGTTCATGCAAGCAGCTGTATTGATGGAAGCTTAATTAATTGCCAACAACACTCGTACATCAAAGTCGTGCACATGTCCTCCAATCAGGGGTGACGGGAGTACATACATGATATACAGCCATACAAATGTAGTCAGAAAAGAAAATACTAACAAAAATTGCATTGCTCCCATCATGAAAGAAAGGTGAGCAGGGGCAACCTTTACAGTACTGTCACCTTCAGCCGCTGTTTGCATCTACATCGGCAAACTTGGTTGGTGCGACTCCGCTGGGCGCTGTTTGCATCTACATCGGCAAACTTGGTTGGTGCGACTCCGCTGGGCGCTCAAGTAGGGACGAAGACCGCCAGTGAGAGTACCTGAGAATTGTTCTTCGAGCAATTTCTTACGAAACTCCCCTTTGACCATCCACGGATTTGTTGAGGGACTATGGCCACGCGAGGATGACTAGCTAATCCTGGTTGTTGTTACTAGCGTGGACTTCAGCACGCCCTGGAGGCCGTGTCTGGGGCCAACTGCGGACTCGGATACGACGCCTAGCCGCCCTGAGGCGCTTGCTAACGGCTGTACACGTGGAGGACACGAGTCGGCGGAGGAGACATCTGTGGAAGAAGATGACGACAGTGATGATGATTCGGTCGCTTTGGAACCCCTCTCACCCGACCCTGCCCCGCGGGAGTAGGTGCAGCCCTCCTGTGAACCACGCGCCGAGGGTGACGAGGAGAGGCTAGAGGTGGCCGCTGTTGAACCCAGCAAGGGCCCCACGCTCTACGAGACTCGACGGCCTCCCGCAACGGACAGCTTCTTTGAGATCTCTGAGAGAGCAGCTCGGCGGATGGATGTGCCGTGGCCCATGCCACGGACGGCGCTCTCCACGCTCCACTGCCTCTGAGAGGAGATTTCTCAAGTGGCTAAGACGTGGGACAAGCCGTACTTGGCACGTGCGCCGACTTCGGGCTTCGGAATGCTGGACACTGCCAACATGGACTTGGGATGGGACCGCATGCCTGCATTGGATGCACGTTTCCCCACCCCTGCTCAGCTGCCCTCTCTGGAGAAGATGGATCGGCAGACACTTTTCCTGTCTGACTATTGATGAACAAAACTGTATTTTCAAATTCATAATTTAATAAATAACATAATAAATAATATCTTTACTTCTGTACTCTTCTGTAAGTGTGCTGATGTTTGCCTGTGCTGTCTGCAGCTCTGAGTGTGGACTCTTCTCGCCCTGAATGCACCTGGCACTTATCGGTCCGCCCGGTAATTTCAAATCTGATTCAGTACCCCACACTGGCAGTGTTTCGTGTGTACCCTTCCTCATGTTTTCGGACAGAAGGTTTTCCCCATTTATTTGGGTTATTCCTCACATCTCTTCCTCCATAAAGGAGAAGAGGCTGTTTTTCTTCCAGTTTCTTCTCTGGCCATGCCAGGGATCACTGTGGTCCACGAAATGGTTGTTTCCCCAGTTGTGTGCAGCACGAGGCTCCCATGGGTCTGAATAGAAAACGTATTAGTTTCTATGCATCTGAGCTTTGGGATACTGTTGTACGTACTATCCAAGGAGCTGAGCAGCAGCCACTACTCTCTATGTGACCTTAGGTGGGCTGTGTTTGAACGCTGGTGCACCCAGCATGGCGTAATACCCTTCCAACGCTCGATGCCCACGTGTTGGCATTCTTGCGGGAACAGTTAGATGAAGGCAGGACCTTCTCTACCCTTGAGACTACTTGGCCGCCGTCTCGACGTACCATGTAGGATGTGGTGTGAAAGACAATGCCCCCCTGGTTCATTGCTCTGGTGTTAGAGACCTGGTGCGCTCTCCGAGGGGTGAATTTGCGCATCCTCTCGGACGGAGCTACCCTTCCCTTCGCTCTGGCGATGGTGAAGTGTGTAAGTGACCTACATGCCTTTCCAGTCAGTCCTGCCTGCGTGTAGCTTGCGGAGGGCAACCCACGAGTTGTTCTGGGGCTGAACCCTGCATTCATGCCCAACATTCAGAACACCTTTGGTTGTGAGCCCATAGAGCTTCAAGCCTTTGTGCTCCTCTCTCTCAGTCAGCGGAGCAGTGGCACCATTTACATGGACAGGTCTCATTCTCTGTAAGACTGAGCAGCTGTTTGTGTGCTTCGCTTTAAAGGGGCCCTATTATGCTATTTATGATAACTTTCATTGTTAATATTTTGTTTTACTGTGTGTACTAGAGTGTTTTCATGTCCATTATTTTTATAATTGTTTACATGTACCCTACGTCCCCCGTTAGAAACGCGTGGAAGTGCAGAATTTTAGACCATCAACGTCCTGAAATCTCGGCGCAGCATGAAGCGTTTCGTTTCATCAACCATTCTATTACTAATATGCACGATTCAAGATTCTTTTGAATGGTCCTGTAGGAAATTTGTCTTGGACATACATAGCTGCCACATACACACAACACTGATACACATGATGCCAAAAAAAAAACACACACATACATACATACATACATACAAAAATCCAACCCTGTAGCCTATGTCTAAAGTTGAAAGCCAAATAGTTCACCCAATGTAATCTGAAAAGGACGCATCATAAGTCCCACGTTATCTTATCAAATCTTACTTTTGAGCGCCCCCTGCTGTGTCATTGCTGAAGCGCATTCCCTTTGCAATGTGGGTCCTCTGCAGGGGGTCAGGATTTGGCTGATTAGCTTCGCCGATTAGCAAGGCACTTCCTCAAAGCAATTTTCACAAATTTGCTCATTTCCGACCCCACTTCGCTCAAAGAAGGTGGATGATAATTGGTGGGTGCGCGAATGGGCACACATACCTATACAGGTGTGTGGTTGGGCACCTTATAATACCTCCATGAATCCAATGCCCGTCTTCCATATATCTTTCTGGTCAACCGTAAGTCAGTCAGTAACGTGGCACATAATTGGCTGAGTAAACTGTCGTCGGAAACGACTCAAAAAAAAAACGAGTTCAATTTTGGCTGAATTCACTAGCCTAGCATTTCCCATTGAAATGACTGGAGGCGGGACTTATTCACTCTGTAGTTCTTTTACTACCTCCATGGTCCTCTGTGCGTGTGGTGGACTGCTGGCGTAATGGGCAGTCCTCGATAGATTGGTTTCATGCTGGGTCTTATAATAACACCTAGGCCTAGTCTCTCTTTCGTGGTTTTTCTGTTCGCATTTAAGTCATGTAGACACTGTGTTGTTACATAGATCCCTGAAGGGAGCGAAAGGCGGGTGGGCGCAATACCCTCCTATGTTTCTCAAGACCGGGGCATATAGTAACAGGGAATAGAAGATATTTACTTGTTACCATGCTATGGGGGGGAGGTCCCCATAAATGCAGAAGTGGCATCACATGATTTACGAGCTCTATACATATGTATCCCCATATTAAGTGGGCAGATATGGGAAAGTGGTTAGGGAGTCAGGCCTATAGGCCCTACAAAGGCAAAAGACCTTAACATCAATTTTGGTCAAAATTGAGTTAATGTCATTTTTAGGGTATTTCAGACCACCTTTATCATGTGAATAAATATAGTGAGCCAATTTGATTGTTTTTAATGTCAAAATAAGGAAAATAGGAAGTTAAGGTAGTTTGCCTTGGTACGGCTCCTTATTTTTCGCCCATGATTCAAAGGCAGAGTACCTTAACTTCCAACTGCCATTTCATAAATATAGCCTTTTATTCAATTTTGATTATATTTTCTTCAATTTCAAAGTATGTTGTGTATTTATTCATGATATATTAGTCTTTCTACACAGTAATTTGTCTGCCAGGCTGTTTATCTGAACAATTTTGAGATATAATGAAATGCAATGTAATTCAATGCAATGTAAACACGTTCCCGCTATATCCTAATCTCACTAAATAGGACATCTAAATGTCATCTATGTAATTTAAAACAGACACTATGACCTAGCCTCGCGAGCCATCCTACGTACTTCCGCCAAAGGATTGGCTCCACTACTGTAGTCTGGCCGTGCTTCTCTGTGGAGTGCCTGGAGCAGTAGAATTTTGATCGCAACGCCCCCCCAGAAAAACAGCCAATAATCGAATACGCCCCCCACGTGGGGGCGAAAGGGGGAGGACGCTCGTGACAATGACGTACACATCTTCGCCAGAGCCATTGGTCTGCGTTATGTTGTTGTTGAGTAACTGCCAGCAATTGGGTGAGAGGTGTCCAATAATTTCAAACCATAACTGAGTGCAAACGTCCTGCTTCCTACAATCGCTTCAGAGCAAACAAATGCCAGACCATGAATACGAAATGAAATGGTAGTATTATGGGATGGTCAGGACCAGGCTAATTATGACCAGACCTTGCTTATAGTTTCTTATAAAATGTATAATTAAAGTTAAAAAGGGAAAAAATATGGCAGTTACTGCCTTTTGGCTCAGCATGACTCCTCACTGTTGGCCCATGATACAAAGGCAGAATACCTTAACTGCCAAATAACGGTCAAAATTCACATTTGAACTAAATATTTTTTGCTATACATATATATCTCCTTTATAGTAACCAACTGTCAAATTTTGGGAGCTATAACTATTATACTTTTATCTGGACAGAGGATAACAAAACAGAAACTTTGAAGCCACTTTTCTCAGTTTCACACTCTGGTGAGTTAAAGTTCTTTGCCTTTGTAGGGCAAAGGTTCACGGTTTGATTCCCGACCTGCCAGGTTGGTGGGGGAAGTAACCAGTGCTCCCCCATCCTCCTAATCATGGTACCATCCTGCCGCACTGCTCCCTTGTGGCGCCATTTCGGGCTGCCCTCTTGCAGGAGTGAGGCACAAATGCTTGAGTACAGTTTGCACTGTGTGATGTGGAGTGCTGAGTCACAATGACAGAGGGAGTTTCCCAGGTGGGATTTTGCCTTCTCACCAAAAGTGTGATATGCTAAACCAAGAAATGGGCTTTTCTAAGTTAACACTTACTTCATTATCATCCCCCCTTTCCCCCCAATTCTTTTTCTTCACAGGACAAGATGATAAACCTGAGTTTTCTCAGGCTTTTCAGGGCAGCACGTCTCATCAAACTGCTAAGGCAAGGCTACACCATCCGGATCCTGCTGTGGACTTTTGTGCAGTCATTCAAGGTAACCCAGCAAAAATGTTTTCTGGTTGCCTTTAGATGTTTTTTTGGAAGACATGCAGGATTTTCATTTTTACTTTCACAAGCAGTTATGAGTAGTTACTGTACATTTGTCATATTTCACAAGAGGAGATTGCAGGAGATTATACTGAGAGAGCACAAGATACAATATTATGCAGATAAGCCTGTGATATGGCGGAGTCTACACCAGTCTCTGTCCTTTGGAACTAATAAGTAGATACAGTCCAGGTGTGGAATTTGTGAAGTTGTGGAACACTTGGTGTTCATCATGTTTCTGATGGATCAGCAACGCTCTTGCTCTCCTGTTTCAAGATGCTGCCATATATCTGCCCACAGTTACTAGACACCTTAATTTCCTTCTGGATTAATAAATGTTACCCTACTCTACTCTATTCTTCCTCTCCTGTTTCCAGGCTCTGCCATACGTCTGCCTTCTGATCGCCATGCTGTTCTTCATCTACGCTATCATAGGGATGCAGGTAGGTAGTGATGTAGCTCAAAGTAGTGATGTCAGATGATTAACACATTGACTACGACACGTCTTTGGAATTTAGCTTGTTGACTCCTGGGTATTCTAAACATTTTTTTTAAATCATTTTTTGAACATCCACAGAATATTTTCTGGTAGACCAACTGACATGTAACAGTACAGTATGTTTTAGATGCCTCCATTCCTAGCCCATGTAATGCAAGGGTTAGTTTAGCTACATATAGTTGTTTTTTTCCCATTGAAACTGAAACAGAGCTCCAATCCTCCCTTGTCACAGTTAAAGCTGGGCTTACACTGTGCGACTTTTGCCCCGATTTTGCACCGATTTGGCACTTGACTTTTTGAGAGTCGAGCCGATTTCTTGCTCAATTGCAGGTCAATCGTGAGTCTTGCATCGTGCAGTGTACATGGGGTAACGACAAGCGATTTCGCCTCACGATCGTGCAATGGCAGGGTCACAAGAAAATCAAAACTGTTTGAAATCCTGGCCGTGGCTCGTGCGTAAATCGCACAGTTAAAGCAGTGGTACGACCTGATTTGACACTTGACATGCACAAATTAATAGGGCCGTGCGATTCACTGTTGAGCGCGACCTCATCTCCACCTCAGGTGCGCATGTTCCCTCCTCTGCAGACCGGGGAAACATGCCAGTAGAAGCATTTGGCTCGCATCCGACTGTCGGCTTGTATAGTGTGAGGACGTGACTCGTGAGATGTGAAATTCCATAGTGAAATTCCATAGTGCAGTGTGAGCAGGAGCTCAATACCCACGAGTGAAAATATCGCACAGTGTATGCCCGGCTTTAATTTTGAAAACTGATGACGGCAAAACACGCAAGTCCTTCTGTATGTCCAGTCCACAGGTGGCAAAACACTGGCAAGATGGTTTGTTTTGATTAGCTTACCCCACGAGACTTGACGTGACTAGATCAGGAACTGCACTAACAACTATAACTATAACTATAACACTCAAATACTTTGTAGTGATAAAATGCCTACAAAAATATTGTGACGGAGGAGTTTTGACTTTGTAGTTGTTTTCATAGTCTATGTCGGTTCTGTTAATCACAGAGTTACCGAATTACCAAAATCACACCCAACAGAAAGTGCACTACAGTGTCTAGAAATAAAAAGTAAAAATGTATGTTTACCTTGGGAAAGGATGTCACTTGCACGTCTTCGTGCTCACTGTCCAGGACTGTAGAAAAAGCTGTTCCACATCAGAGAGATAGGCCAAGGATGACTGGGGCACACAGGATACGTTCTTCGGTTATTTTATTTATTTTTACCATTTGGTAGTCAATGCATAGGAGTGAAAGAACGTAATGTTACCTGCGTGGGAGTCAATGTGTTAAAAATAATCCAATGTATAATTAAGTAATCTAATTAATCACATTGTAATCTAATATCACATTATTTGAATTGTAGTATGACTATAGGCAAATTAATTTTTGGTGTTCTGAAGCTAGGCATATTTCAAAAATTGGGCCTGTACTCAATAATTTCAGTAAGAGTTACCACTCCTGGTGAAATCTCAAGGGTACAACTAAATGGGCCAACCCTCCAGCAAGACAGTATGGCAGTAGTGCAATACACACGCTAAGAAACTAGTTTACTAAATTTACTAAAATAACTAAAATGTATTTTTTTTTCCTGCTCCTGTGTGTCTTCCTTATTGTTAGGATCTCCCATATTCTGAAACTACATTTTCCCTACCTGCCTTTCAAATGTTTTTTTAGTGTCATATTTTGTTCTGTGTCAAAGTAATTCAGATTTCTGAAGGTACTTTTACAAGATAGCTGATCTGATGCATAACATATTGTATTTGAATGACTGCAGGGCATCCTTTATTTTTTCATTGTCTTTTCATCTCCTCTCTTTGTTTTCACTCAGGTTTTTGGGAATATCCAGCTGAATGATGAGACTGCGATCAACCTCCACAACAATTTTCAGACTTTCTTCCAAGCACTCATACTTTTGTTCAGGTAGATTTTGACCTGAATGTCTGTCAATAACTAATAATGATGTTTCTTACATGTGCATGTAGGGAGGCAACCGCTATTCCGACATACCGCTATTCTGTTGTCCTACACGTCATAAGGTTAGGTTTAGGGTTAGGGTTAGGGTAACTGCATGGCCTGTCCCTAAACTGATCAAATCAACCACAAACCACAGAAATGGCATATCTTGGTGGGAAACGTGCTGGCATTCTGACAATAGACATTAATGTCGGAATAGCGGCATGCAACTGTGCATATATACTGTGTCCCCTCTTGTGGCTGTGCTGCTGCTGGCCTATAAGGGCCTGTGTGTGTCTACAGGTGCTAAGCACCTTCAGCACTAATAAGAGACCAACACATTTTTGATGCACCATTCCGAGCGCTGTGAGTTGAAATTTGTTTAACCCATTTTGTCCTAAACCCTTTTTGGGAAAGGGTGCCCTCTGCCTATTAAATACTAAATATATCAGCCTCCTAAGCACATACAGACATGAAATAGGACATTTCAAATATAGAACCTTCATTTTGCACTAGTATAGGGTTCATTCAGCTCTAACATGCCCGCATTTTTAATAAAACAGCTCAAATCTCAAGAACGTGAATGCAGCGTAGATGTCGCTCCAGGACACAATGAGTTAAAGGAACAGTCCATTTTCACATATTTGCAATTTTTCAAAGTATTAAACATGAATGTGTATAATTTTCTTCTCAGTGTGTTCAGTACTTAGATTTATTAGCATTATAATTATTAGCATAGCTTAGCATAATCACTGGAAAGGGATAGAACTATTAGCATCAACCACAAGTGATCACTGGACGTAATTAAATCGCCGTTTTGAACTCTGGTTAATTTTACATTGATTTTGAAGAGGTTTACAAGTACATTTTATGATAGCTTGTTTGGCTCCATAGACCTCCATTGCTATGTTTAATGGCCCTCATTTATCAAAGTAGCGTAAGACGAAAAACATGCGTATGTTTTGGGTACGGAGTTTCCTACGCAAAGGTTGCCATTTATCATATCACATCGTATCACTTCATCATATCACTATGACAAGTCTGATGCGTTGTACGCAAGTTCTCAAGTTGGATTTGAGCTGACTATGATCGCCAACGTCAGCAGAAGTTGTAGCGCAACAAATCATTATCGTAAATATTTGGCCTAGATACTGTAATTACAAAACATATTACATTTCATACTTTGGCTATAACCCGACTTATCTACCTGTTAGAATTGGTGCAGCCTCGCAGGGAGTGCTGCTTTAATTTGACATAGGTCAACAACTGCAAGAAACTACTAATTTGTGATTTGACGTGATGTGTCAATAATTATGCAACATTCAGCCGCCTATTGGAACGCGCATTCGGTCTTGGGATCAATGGGACCAGCCGTGTTGTAGGCTAACACTCTCGGTCGCAGGTGGCCACACATGAGGTAGATGGGCTAGTTGAATGAGACCGTTGAGATGTTTTTCCCAGGAGAGTGGGTCATAAGAATCCGTCTTCCTGCATCGGTGCCCAGTGACAGAGCATAAAGTGCAAAATGCACATGCAATACACATTCAGGTTTTGTTCATGAGATAGCTGACTTTCCAAACACGATCAGAAGGGATTATTTGCTACTAGGGGTGGGCGATATGGGCAAAAAAAATGATCTCGATAATTTTTAGAATTTTCACGATAACCATTTCGATGGTGGTCTCCTTCCCGATACTGCTGGCAGTTCTCCTTGCTTGAGGAAGTGGATGTGGTGTTCGGCTCCAGCCGTCTCTCCTCTGCTGGTTGTCCAGCGGCCCTGCTGGCCCTGAGCGATGATTTTGACTTTGTGCTCCTCCTGCTCCGTCCTGGCCATCTCAGCTGCCACCAGGTCCTTCCTCTCCTTCCTGCTTGCTCTGGACCACATGCGGGGTCGCTCCCTCCATCCAAGGCCTGCCCTCCCTAGCTGGACCATGCCGACCACTTCCTGAATATTCAAATATTCTATTGCCTCCACATTTAAGTTTCTCTTAAACACTCCGTCTCCCTGCGACAAAACACAATCCTTGCTTAATGAAATAGCCTAGATGCGTCCTGGGGACCATTCCATCATTGACGCTGGATTCAGCGGCGCTTACGCGCGAAAGCCGAGTTTCAACTACCGGCAGCTTCTGACACCGTTCCACCACTGAAGATCAGCTGCGCCTTGGCTAGTTTCACTTCAGCCGCGCTCATCAAAGCTGGCGTTGCGCTCGTGCACGGTGTACAGGGGAAGTCCATATCAACGATTGTCGAAAATGTGATCATGTTGTACACTGGAGCATGCCTTGTCAAATCAAGTCTTTATCAGCTATGTGATGCGAGCATCTGTAGGTGAGCGGTAACACAACCGCATTTCAATTGAGAGACCCGTGTTCAATCCCCACTATGCGTAATGAGATCACAACTCAATCATCAAAGGGAGAGCCTCGTCCAAATTTTGAATGCCATTTCAATGCGTAAAAATAAAATGCTTGCATCATCTAAGGTGTTTGGGCGTCTGTAAGGTGGTTGTGAAGACGTTTTTTTATTGCTTATGCTGTTAAATCTTAAGGTCTAGGCCTAGGCCTACATTTAACTGTGTGCCAATTGCTTGATAGCAAATGAAGGCAGCCACAAAGCGACGTCAAAGGACAGAATAGGCAAAAGTATGTTTTGAAGTTTCCATTTCTATAACCTGTCGTGTCGCCATACAAGACTTAAACCCGGGGCGACCACATATTAAGCAGCGCACCTGTTCACTGGGCCACTCGTCTTCGTCTATGTAGAAGGAATTGTTCAACATCATACTAGTAAATCAACACTATAAAAGTTTTTAAAAATGTGCTGATTATCAGAAATCCCCCCGAAATGAAAGACAATGGTAACTATTTAAATCTTTACTGGCAGCATCACATCATAGACTATTAAAATAGAGTGACTGGTTCGCTTTGATCTCGTAAAATGATGGCGGGAATTAAGCGGAACGTGCCCACTGTGACATTGTTTCCTACAGGTTCAATTTTTTTGCAACACTGATTCATTTAGCCTGGTGCACAGACCTGTATTAACCTAGACTGGCAATGGGCGGTTCTAGCCAGTGGCAGCTTTTCGGATTGACTGGGCGCAGACATCTTTGCTTTTTTCGCGCCCTGTGGGCTCCTCCCACAGACGTAGCTCCGCCTAGTGGAGACTATCGCAGCTGTGAGCCATAGGAATGCATACGATTTCAAACGGTGATTACAACGTTATCAAAGTGGGTTTCAATCATTTTTTGTAAGATTTTGACAAGTCGTCACGTCTAAATTTTCACTCCACTAATGAAATTACCCTCACTACCACCAAACGTTTTATTAGGGAGCCAGAAGCTGAGCGGTCTTGCCAGATCGGGCGGTTTCCCGCCCAATCGGGCCATTGAGGAAGGCGGTCTGTGGGTAAAAATAATCAGTATCATCTGGCAACCCTGAAGCCGACTGTTTCTGTTGCCGCTTATGCAGGTTTGTGGATAGTTGTGACACTGAATCGGCCATGCTTACGTGTATACAGCTTAGTTTATGTACTTTACTCGATGTAATAACAACTATGTATATAGGTATGTATATTTCTTAAATAAGCCGTACGTTTTCAGTAAAGCTAACTGTGCTATTATTAATAACCCCCCCCCAAAGGACGCTGAAGGTAACCTAGCAACAACACGGCACTGTTCATTACCAAACACATTGCAGCTGTGAAAATAACGAGCCACTTGAGAGCGAGACTTTTCTAGAACATTAATTTATACTACAGCTATTGTTCTAAAGACGTTACACATGGCCTGGTCCAACTTTACTAGTGAACCAGTGTTGCAAAAAAAATCTTTTAAAAAAAACCATCGGTGCATGACGTCATTATACAATACGGGAGTCTCCACCAAGATGGCGGACTACGATTCTGAGGCTCTGAGAAATCCTAAAATTTCGAGGGGCATTGCCAGTCTAGGTTAATACAGCTACCAGGTTAGAGTTGGAGCATAAATTACCGTGGCAACTCAGCTGAGTTTCAGGTTAGCAAGGCTGATGGAACGGATCTCTGTCTAAAAATAGCGCAGTTTACAGACTTGAGCTCGGATTTGGGGTAACCGCCGTTGATGGAATGGTCCCCTGGTCAGATTAGGCCTATATGAACACGCGGGTGTGTGTGTGTGTGAGAGAGAGAGAGAGAGAGAGAGAGAGAGAGAGAGAGAGAGAGAGAGAGAGAGAGAGAGAGAGAGAGAGAATCACTTGAGAACGAACGAATGCGGATAAGATGAAAAGCCTCCCTGGCTGCGCAGACATTGTTTAGTTTAAAAAATGTTTGACATAGGCCTACAGTTTTTGGGCATAATTTAGTGGCATCTGGGCTACACTCGGTGCATTGATTAGTCATGTACTATAGGCCTATAGCAAACGGCAAAAATGCAGGTGGGGACGTGCATCTGTTCTGTTGGTTATGGCTACGAGAGTTCTGCATGTGTTCCCTCGCAGAACACTACAGTTAAGCTCGTAGCAAAAGGCTACTCTTATTAAAAAAGAATGCAAACGAAAATATGTCGTAGCCTACCACACATAGGCCTACGTAGATAGGCCCATGTCTTAATGTTGACTAACAGGCCTAGGCTAATTAATTGGCACCCGCTTATGAAGTTGCCCCTCCTTGCTTGATATGCGCGGATAAGATGGAAAGCCCTGGCTGCGCAGACATTGTTTAATGGTTTAAAAAAATGTTTGCCATAAAGTTTTTGGGCATAATTTAGTGGCATACACTACACTGTTGGTTATGGCTACCAGAGTTCTGCATGTGTGCGCCTGTCCTTCCCTCACAGAACCCAACAGTTGCTTATACTTAATTTTGAGCACGAAAACAGTAATATCAGTCGCTTGCTAATTTTTGCCAATGTGACAACATTAAATTCATTAGGGAAGTGTAGGTTAGGTTATCACCTCAGCTGTTGGCAATGTGAGATAAATAGCCAATGCTTAAACGATGCGCTGTGGGTCACCGCGGTGAGGTTTATTGCACTCTCCGTAATTTTACCAAACGAAAAAAGTATCTACATCCAGAAAACAAGTCTTAAATTGCAATATTAGACGTTTCAAATCTTGCGATGCGAGAATCGGTAGGGGCTTCTGGCTACACTCAATTTAGGTCTACACATTTTGTCAGAGCTTGCACATTAATGGCAATTCATCCGATCATCATTTAAAAAAAAAAAGAAAATTCATTAGGCAATTTATTCTTTTTATGACTCTTCCTACTTCCTGGAGGTGTTCTCACACAATTTAATTAGGCATGTTGTTATCAGCTGAATCGGTGCGCGCTGGTGAGTATGAGCATATTAATATGCCGTCAGCGTCGTCCTAAATATTCCATATGGTAATAAATGTTGCCTACAAATTTGCGCTTCTTCACCACTCTGTGCTATGGTTATCTTGCTTAATAAAATAACGCTGGTATGATGCGTCCTGGTCAGATGATATGAACAAGAGAGAGAGAGAGAGAGAGAGATATCATATATATACATTTTTTTAAAAATCCTTCTGGATTATGGGTTCTTGGGTCCTTGTTGGTCTCTCATTACAGACCTGAACATGTGCTACCACGCGGTAAAGCGTATAGCGAGCGCTCCCAAGTGCCACCTGTTTGGGTGCACTGCAGCTAGGCCCGGTAGGTGACGCGATAGATGACGTGGCATTGCCGCATCAAAGGGTGTGCATTGTATGGGGACCATCTGTACATATTGCACCAAAATAACATCATAAAGAACAGAGATCAAAATATGGGGTATTTGAGGTCATGTTAATTCATCAACACCAAAAGGGTGCATCATAAAACAGGAAACAACTAAATTCTCTAGACAGTAGAGGATTTGTCTGCAGAAAACAAGAGAAATTCAGTTCTTCATTAAGGCCATTTGGTTCAAGTGTATTCACTGTATAAATCCAGTAGGCCTCTCAATGTATAAATCCAGTAGGCCTCTCTGCATAGCATTTTATTGACAATATCGCCACCTCTAGGGGGTAAACTAATTGTTTCCAATACCCCAGAACTTAAGAGACGCAGGGGAGCAATGGTTTCCCTCCTTGTAGTGCCTGGTCATGGCATAAGTTGCGTTCTTAGTGCGACCCACCCGGCGGTCCCCACGTTACCAGATACAGTAATCAACATCTCGGACCTGGATCTTTCTCAAGAGGAAACAGCAGAGCTGAAAAAAGGACTGTCCTTTGCTCCTTCTAACTATCATGTCCCTTTTTCGACCACAGTTGATTGCTTTAAGTTTTTTAGAACGCTTCATCTTAAGCACTTTTTTCAAGACACAATGTTTTGGCCAATAGTGACACGGTTTTGAGAAACTATGATGCCCCCAATACTACATCGAGGGAGGTGACTCCTTCTAATCTGAATCCCACTATCCTGACTTTCAGCCAATTAGTTGAGAAAAACTTGACTGGAGAAGATCCCCCTTATCATGTATGAAAAGTGCAAATTTTCCAGTCATAATGAATACTTAGAATTCGACACTGGTGGTAAGTATTCATGAAAAAGGCAACATTAGTGAATGGGCAGCATGAATTCTGGAAAAAAAACAACTGAAAATCTCACACAGTGTCCCTTTGAAGCTACTGGACGATGAGAAACAGTATGATCATTTACCTTCTAATCCAATGTGTGAAATAACGAAAATGATAGATGACTTCATTGACAATTCTTCCAAGAAGGGATGCATCACTGAAAAAGAAAGGGCCTTTCTCATGAAGGACTATCCCATTTGCCCTGTCTTCTATGGTCTACCAAAAAATCACAAAAGACTTGGATTCTCCATTTCATCCCATTGTTTCCAGCATTGATAGTCTTACTGAACCCTTGGTGCAGTATGTGGACTTTTTCTTAAGGAAATATGTACATAGCCTACCATCTTATCTTGGGGACACTACTGATATTCGAAATGTTGTCAATAACTTGCATTATGAACAGAACGATCTATTAGTCTCCCTTGATGTGCAAAGCTTGTATACATGCATCCCCCACCATGTCGGCCTTGAAGCCCACAGCGCCCCGCTGAAATTCTACCTCCAACTCCAGGGCACGGCGATGGGCAGCGCATTCACACCATCTCATGCCTGCCTTGTTATGGGTCTATGGGAAGAAAAATGTATCAACACTAATCTTAACCCTTTTTATTCAAAGATAGCACTATGGGTAAAGGTACATTGATGATGCTGTGATGATATGGAAAGGTGATGTTAATGAAAAATTTTCTTGAATATGTCAACTCGAGCACTAATTTCCTAATAACCTTTCCTTTACCATGGAGCACGACTCACACTCCTTGATCTTCCTGGACTTGACCATTTTAAAAGACCTGAACAATATGCTACAGACAACTGTCTACCATAAACCATTGAGTAGAAATACCCTCCTTCAAGCAGACAGTAACCATCCTCCTCAATTGATTCGAAGTATTCCTACTGGACAATTTCTTAGAGTGAGGAGGAACTGTAGCTCTACTCAGGATTTTATGTCCAAGGCATCCCAATTGTCTCAGCGCTTCCTAGAGAGAGGATATGCGCAAGACGCTGTAGATACGGTATGGGATGAAGCACTGAACATTGACCGCCTCTCCCTTTTAACTAAAACACCTAGGCCGACCCAAACTACGAAACCAAGACTTTGTTTTTCCACACGCTACTCGCCCACAGCTGGTAAAATTAAACATATCATTAAAAAGCACTGGCACATTCTACAAAGTGACCCGTCTTTGAAAGAGATTTGCGCGGATGCACCGAGGTTCACTTTCAAACGTGTGCGTAATATCCGTGATAGACTTGTTCATTTGGATATGAAGGTCTCACACTCTACCACTTGGCTCTCCAATCCACCCACAGGTTTTTACAAATGTGGTCACTGCACGCATTGCTCTAACTCCACTAATGCAAAACATTTTTCTCATCCCATGACGGGTAAATCATTTTCGATTAATTATTTTATCAACTGCAACAGCACACACATTGTTTACCTTCTAAAATGCCCCTGTGGCTTAGTATATATTGGTCAGACCAAACGGCAAATTAAAATCAGAATATCGGAACACAAAATGGCCATACGCACTAAGAACGCAATTTATGCCATGGCCAGGCACTGCATGGAGGCAAACCTGTGTCTCTTAAATTCTGGGGTATTGAAAAAATTAGTTAACCCCCTAGAGGTGGCGATATTGTCAATAAAATGCTATGCAGAGAGGCGTACTGGATTTATACATTGAATACACTTGAACCAAATGGCCTTAATGAAGAACTGAATTTATCTTGTTTTCTGTAGACTAATCATCTACTGCCCCCTTTCTAGAGAATTGAGTCATTTCCTGTTTTATGACGCACCCTTTTGGTGTTGATGAAATAACATGACCTCAAATACCCCATATTTTGATCTCTCTTCTTTGTGATGTTATTTTGGTGCAATGTGTATGTAAATTTTTCCATTTTCTTTTCCTTTGTTTGGCTTGATTTGGGATTTTTTGTGTGTTTTTTTGTTTTGTTTTTGTTTTTTGGAGTGCAGCCTCTGTCATTGGCACCCTTGGGTGGTTCTAGTCACCCCCTACGCACCTGTCAGGTGCTCCTGAATGTTTTTTAAGCACCACCTACCCAGGTTTGCCATATTGACATATTGAAGACATGAGAACGTTGAAACGTTAGTCTTGGCTTGACTTAATTGGGTTATACTGTTAAGTGCGGTGCAAAACAGAGACGAAAAATATTTCTGTAAATGTATTCTCATATTTTATTGGGACTTAACTACTGTACATATGATCAATTTCTTGAAATGAGGTGAATCCGTGTATCATTCGTTCATTCGTTTTTTCGTTTTACAACAGAATTGAAAAAATGAAAACAGCATTTGATTTTTCGTTTTTCCCTTTTCAAAACCAAAACCAGAAATCGGATTACGGTTCGTTTTCTCGTTTTTTCCATTCTGCACCTCCAAACGGAAAATAGAAAATGAAACATTCGAAATTCCGATTAACAAAATCCTGGCGGCGTTGGTTGTCAGGGAAACCAATCGCGAGCCACATTAGTAACCATTTACCGCGTAGTAACAGTATATCACTTCATTCATTGAGCGTACGGATACCTAGTAACACTATAATAATGGCTGGTTTGGAAGAGCACTGTGAGCTCATAGAGCAAATGTTTCGGTCGGGAAAGACCCATTCAGAAATGTCTGAGACATTACGAAGTATGGGGGTTAAGGGCTCATCGGAAATGTCTGTGAGGAGGTTCTGTGGAGAAGTGGGGCTACGACGGAAGGGTCACGTTACAGACCAGGAGTTGGAAGAAGCAGTGATATCTTCCATTCAAAAGGTGAGTAGGCCTAGTCTAAGTCTAGTCATGTGTTTGAATATTATTGTCAGAGATGTATGAGTCTCGTAGTCGATTCAGGGCCAGACAAGCCCCAAATGAGTATCAAACAAATTGCCGTCTGGTTATGGGATACTCTTGTCAAATGTCCTATAGCCGACTAGCTGTAATAATTGTAGGCTAATCCTGACGTAGGGCATTTGTTTGAATTTTCATTTGTGTGCTTATTTACTGTTCATAGACCGGTCCAACGTACGGACGGAAATTTATGACGGGATACCTGTCATCTGTGGGGGTTAAAGTTGGCGAATCCCGAGTTGGAAGGATCCTCCGGTCCGTCCATCAACCTTACAACGAGCTGCGTCGTGAGGTAGGCCTGAAGCGTGCGCATACGAGTTCTGAAATCGCTGACATCATGAGTTGTAATGTCAGAGGTGGAAACCCATCCTACATTAATCCAAGATTGTAAAGTAGTAAATGTGCTTAATTGCCATCCTGCATGATCTGTCATGTTATTTTGCATCATGGCATTTTGTCTCTCTCTCTCTTTTTTTTTTTTAACTCAGTATACTCAGGGTAGGTCCCAGTGTAATTGACATAAAAACTACTCAAGTGCAATACTTCAGTGTATAGGGCTAATTAGTTATTTTCCACCACTGCTTAATGTTGTGTGTGTAGCAGAAGGTCTACATAGTAGCCTAATCATATTTGCAAATAACCTGAATGTTTGTGTTGATGTATGGGCCTATATTTCCATTGATTACATTGTACTTCTTTTAGGGAGCTAGAAACCTGAATCCAGTCCCTTATCATGCCGATTATACTGGCCATAAGCTGCATATGGACCAAAATGAGAAGTTAGGCATGTTTGGCGTTACCCATGTGTTGGCTGTGGACGGGTTCAGCAGCAAAATTGTTGCAACATCGACAATGCCTGTGAAGAACAATCTTGTCATCTATGAGAGGGTTTACAGGCAAGTCGGCAATCCTCTGTATCAATGTCACATGTCTGCTCAAACGCAAATGTGCTGTAGCCTACAAGTGATAGCCTACAAATGATTAATCCGTTAATGCATTAAGTAATCAATGTCAATTTACACTGACCTTTTTCGTTTCTTTCCTTTCTTTTTTTATACAGGGAAGCAGTTGTCAACTATGGGATGTGGGATCAGGTTAGAGTGGATCACGGAAAGGAGTTCTACTTAACACTGTATATGCAGGAGAAGTTGGCTGACCACCGACACAACACCAACAGACTCCCTTACCTTCAGACAACATCTTCAAAGGTATTTTTTTCTACTAGGTCTTCTATTTGGAGCATGCTTAAAACGATTTTAGCGGTCTTCAGTCTTTTATGACTTTTGGGTGGTTAAAAGGATGTCTGAAGTGTGTCATATACAAAACATTTTTTTGTGTGTGTGTTTTAAACAGAACCTTCGTGTAGAGAGAATTTGGCCAGAGGTCAACAACAGGGTAAATTATCCGATCAAACAGGCCCTCATCCACCTACAGGACCAGGAACTGTTGGACATGCAGGACGACATGACCAAATTCTGCGTCTCTAATTTGGCTTGTCAAGTCAGTGCAATTGGACTTGCCCGAGTTGTGCAGTCCTGGAATGCACACAGAATACCAGGTAAAGTGTAATAGCTTACAAGTGTAATAGTTTGTATCTGACAAAAAAAGGTTGTACGAAACTTAAAACTTTATTTTTACCCATTTTAGGCAGAGGGATACCAAACAACCTGGCGGCTGCTGGGTGTCCAGCTCGCTGCCCTGCTGAGCTGCTACCCAATGCAACTGAGGCAGCACAAGGGTATGAGGAGGAGCTGGGGTCATCTCTGACGTGGGTGTCAGCCTTTGGCTCTGACCCGTTTCCCTCTGAGGACCAGCGAGGTGTTGCGGAGCAACTGTTTGGGGAGAGGTTCCCAGACCTATCCCAACTGTTTGATACAGTAGTCAACCAGGACTACACCATATTTCAAGAGGCAATGCTCCATCTCATTCATGTGTCCGACATGCATGCAGTGTAAATACATAAATAAATACTTGTGAATCGTGTTGAAATCAAAATTGTTTTATTATTTTTAAAAAAAGCTTTGACAGCACGGCCATGGCCTCATCAAAACCCGCCACCTCAGTAATTACCCTGCTGTCCACAGGGGACCTG
Source organism: Engraulis encrasicolus (assembly GCF_034702125.1). NCBI lineage: Eukaryota > Metazoa > Chordata > Actinopteri > Clupeiformes > Engraulidae > Engraulis > Engraulis encrasicolus. The sequence continues at coordinate 56,767,631 of NC_085867.1, forward strand.
CATTTTGGACAGTAATCGTGCCCTTGGTCCCACCTGTTGATGCACTCCCTGCATCCTAAGATGCTCCTGCAGCAAGATGCAAACACGGCTTTTTCCACAGGACCTGTAGATTAAAAAACATAACATTTTGGCAGGTCTTAGTTATTTTACCTTAGGCCTGTGTGTGTAGTTTACAGTCTTTATGAATATAAGTAACGTTGTACTAACCTGTGCACACAAGGCAGCTGAAGACTGTCCTCAGGGCATTGACCTCTCCCTCTTGGAGGCACAGGAGTGTTGTCCTGCCAGTCCCGGCCGTGGCTTCCTTGAGGGTCTTGGTGACCTCCCTCAGGCCCTGGGCTGCCTCGATTACCTCCTCAATGTCGGTCAGCACGTCCTGGTAGTTGTCTTCTCTACGACTGAAAAACATTTTGAATTTTCAGAGTATTATTATTGAACAATAGAAATGTAAACAAAGGAGTGGGGATTCACAGTCCATTTGAAGGTTGATCTTGGGGTAACTTTTGACTCTTGTCTTAATTTTAAACAACAGGTTAAAAAAGTAACACACAAAGTGAAAGCGAGTTTGTCTAATTATAAACACAGCAGACATTTTCTACCCATGAAGGCTGCAAAGCTTTTTATGCATGCAATGATATTTAGTCATATTTCTTACAAATACATTGTCCTATTCAAATAAACAAATGACAGGGCTAGCCCCCAAATGCCATTGTTCTCAAAATAGAATACTTTTCTTTTATGACAAAAGACTACCTTAGGCGCCTCCTTTTGCCAGTCTGGCCCAGCTGACTCTCTGGTATGGCAAAGATTTTTCTGGAGTTCTGCTTCCAGTAGTTGGATCCTGCAGTGACGGCACATAATACAAATATCCATAATGTATAAACTCCTTATTCTTTTTTTTTTAATATAGTTCTTTATCTCAGCCAAACAGAAATGCCTATCTCAGGTTTACCTCTGGTGCCTTCCGAATCCAGAATGGCGTTGCCCTGGCCATCAGTGAGGACCATGTCCTCTGGGTCACCAAGCGCCTCCGACACTTTGGCCAGGATGGACGGTACAGTCGCCTCAAACTCAGAAAAACGCACTGTAAGCGTTTTGCTGGATTCCAGCTTCCCCTCCACTACCTCACCGATGTAAATATTCCTACACACACAGTACAATCACAATCCAAAGAGTTAAAGGACACTTGGACATTTGTGAATAAATCATAAACACAATTAAAATTCAATAACACAATGTTATAGCCTACCTCTGAAATGCCTTTGTCCGGGCAACAGCACTGGCCACAGGTCGCTGGAACGAAAATCTCGCTCCACCTTCCACTGCAGCTGTTGCTGTTGCGGGTGGTGGTGGTGCTGCTGCTGCTGCTGCTGCTGCTGCCGACGCATCTCCATGTACCTCGTAGTGGCCCCGGTCCACCAGGTCCACAGAGATGAAGTGGCCATCGGGTTCGGGGAAGATGGCAACATTATGGTCATCGGTTAAGTACACCGTGTTCTTCAGCACCTGTGTGATAGTTGGTAACTCACATTCAGGAAAACAATTTTTGTATTGCAATTTTTTTTTACCCACTGAATGGCAAAATGCATTGGAAATCTGCAACTTCTGACCTTCAAAAAAGTATGTTCAATAAAAAGTGTGAATCATTTTTTTTGCTATTGATTGGACTATTTGCTAACAACGTTTTATTCATAATAGCAGATATAACCAATGGATCTGTGACATTTAAAATAACATAATGAAATTACACAGGACTGTGATATAGGTTACTTACTTGAAATATGACACTGATCTTGTCCGTGGTGAGGTCTTCTGGTCTGACAGTCACCCTCTTGGAGCCCAAAAACAGGACGTATGTATCCATCTGCATTGTAATAGTAGTTAAGATTTGGCCACATTAGACAACAGCTTGAAAGATACAACAGAATCATGAAGATGCTTTGACAGTGTTGGAAGTTGTCAGCTATATAAAAATACAGTAGATGGCGCCAGAGACTGCAGGGACTTTATCATGGATCTGCGTATGCCGTGAAGTTATTGTGTCATGACGTATCATTGCGTGCTTCACGACCTTACGTAGCTGCTATTTAAAGCCGGGCTTCAACAATAACTTGCGCATAGATCAATTCATCATGAGCCACGATGACACCACTGTATCGAAGATCATCTTGCAGACAGACACATCGACACCCACAGACAGCGGTAAGTTTTGCTGAGCACTTCCTAACTTCATAAAGAATTCCGCAAGAAAAACTTGCAACATCTTCAGTTTGTCGTTTAAACAAACGTCGCATCGACTCGATGCTTCTGCGCTACAGTAGGTTATGCTAGGCTATGCGATGCATCTGACACCGAGATCTGTCTTGTTTTAGCTCAACGACTATAGCTTGAAGGGAGAGTGGACAAGAACAATGCACGTTGCTCAAAAACGCTGTGGTAAGTGAGCTCTTATGTATGCACTTATTCCAATGTTATTGGTTTCTGATGTTTTGTAAGGATGCCACAGGACAAGTCATACGCAGCGTGGAGCAAGTGGTGCTTGGAACCCGGTGACTCCCGCGGGAAGCTGGTTGAATATTCCAAGAATTTGACTTGACGTTAGCTAGTCACACAACCGCTAACTTCATATCCAGCTAACAGCAGGCGGTTTAACATACTCGGCATTTAAAAAAACAAAACTTAACAGACGGCCCATATCGCTGTCAAAACGTTAAGATATTTCGTCTCATCCCTGCAAATTGGCTTGTTATAAAGAGACAACGAGGAAAATTGGTCTATAGTCTGACTGAAGGGAGAATGGCAATGACTGAGGTCACCAAAGAAATGCCAACAATGTAGGCTACTAAACAATTGTATAATTTGTGTAATTATACATGACAAAATAAACCCTCGTAAATCCAATTTGTAGCCATGCTGCCCGTAAATCTCTATAATGACACACAATTACAAACTCCACACAAATATTTACACCACAGATGGTCGCTACTCTAAGATACCTGCTAAGTAATTACCGTTCTCAAAGTTTCGAAAAATAATTTAATTTCTTTGTTTGACGACACATCGGTAAATCACGACAAAGGGAATTATTAATAATTACAACAACAATAACTCCAAATATGACTCACCTTTGGAGCAGTCACCCTTCCCTGACTATACGACGTTATCTAGCTATCTAGATTATTTAAAAAACACTATAAAAATATATACTATACAAAAAACGACCGCTATAAAAAATATATGAAAAATATTAAAAGTAGAAAAAATATTAAAAATGGAAAAATATGCTTAAAATGCTCTGAAATGCTATATTTTGCGCGCTAACTATGTCTCTCTCCAACTGAAATCACCCTCAAAGTAAAATGACGCTAAATTTCTGCTTTTATATCCAGTTTTGTGCACGAGCTGACATTCTGCGTTGACGTGATTGAACGTTCTCAGGGGCTGTGCTGCGTTGATGGTCTTTTTTCATTTAACACGAAGGGGCTCTAACAACTATTCAAAAAGGGTTGAGAATCCACACCGTTCCTCTAGCATATATGTTAAAGGATAATAGTCACTTTCGTCTGTTAATTGCTGTATAAATGGCTGTGTCTAATGTTGTTGTGTTGTGTTTTGTTCTTTGTGTGTTAAACAGGAGACCCAAGCAACCAATGTGCATATGCAGAGGTGGCAGATGAGGTAATGCAAGTGTTGTAGTTATGGAGTATGCTTTCTACGTCTTTGAACTGACAGTGAAAGAAAAAATGTAATGTGTCTCACTCACCTTTTGTCTCTTAAAAGGCCCATTTTCTTGTCTGATATTGTTTCAGATTTCGGCATAGACAAAACGTATCGCTTCCGAGGTCGTTTGGCTTCCCTTGGGGTAGATAGTGCTGGTCGTGTCAACGTGACTGGCTGTGTCGTGGTGATTGGAGGTAGTGTTTGTCCATCATGAGAAACCTTCAAGCTGTGATGATCATTGAATGTAACAGGACATCTTCCAGAACTTTCTAATTGTTGACTGATGTAGAACTCTTCACATGTATTTTCAACACGAGAGTGGGAAACCTTCAATCAATGACTTTTCTACTCTCTCTCCCTTTACATATATCTCAAATATCTGCAGGCTCATGATGTGTGGTAGCGGGGCGAGTTGCTGTCCTACAATGCCTTGGAGATGACCACAGAGAAGTTGGTTTAGTAAGTGTAAATGCATAATCTTAACTACATAAAAAGTTAACGCTGGTGAGATTTGAGTTTCATTGGTAGAAAAAGCCAATTTACTAGCCACTTTGATCCATTAGGGATTGTGTTTGGGTAGTAAGATTAACATCTATTAGCCATTTTGGCTGGTGATAAAAAAAGTTAATTTAGAGCCCTGGTCATAGCAATGTTGTTATGATGTTTAGTTGCGATTTTTTTCAGCGAATAGTTAATAGGCCTGTCGGCAACCCTGTAAGCACACCATTCGGAAGGTCTCAAAAAGTAAGTAGCCTTAGTGCAGATGGGGTGCGGCAGGCCTATTCACTATTTGCTGAAAATACTCAACTACATCATAACTATATTGCAACGTAATACATATGAAATGTGTATACTCATACCTGTTTTTCTGTCTCCTTCCTCAGCAATGTGAGGTTCCTGATTTGGAATCTGGTTCGGAAGACTCTTACTTTGTTCTCCGACCGGACAGTGTCCCTCAAGTTCGATTTGGATAGGCCACAGTTTCCCAAGACTTCATCTTTATACCTCAACATTATTGTCTGCTGTCTTTGACATCACTCGTACTTTAGATTCTCTACACTGACCACCACAAGAATTAAGATTTGATAAATTTAACACTGAAATGTAATCTTAACTTTAAGTTGAATGTTATGATGGCTGCCTGGCAGATGCCTCCTGTATGAACAATATTTGTTAAGTTTGTGTCTTGTGGTGCCCCCAAACTGTCTGTAATTGTTTGGTGCCCATGGACACTGTGGCACTAGCCCTTATGCCACCTTATTAGGTGAGCCATCTTTATTATCACAGAGGACCCTCTCACCCCCTCCATCAACTCCCACCACACCACAGAATCAATCTTCTACCACCAACTACAAGAACTCCTCAGCAGAAAGAATCTCAACAGACAATAAAGTTTTAATGTTTAATCTGTTATTTTATCTTATTGCTTTATTTTGTTTATATTGCTCAAGTGATGAGTGGTGTTGGGAGTTATGCAGTGCATAAGTATTTAATAAGGTAGGTGTAAGCACTGTGTTTAGTTCTTGGGGGGTGTTGTAGGGCCAAGACATTGTTTGCCTGTCACCAGAGACAATATTAACCTTTCTGTCACCAACATTGTAATGGCTATGTCTTAATCTGTAACTAACGCTTTATGTGATGTCATAGCAGTGTAATGTAGCTGAGTAATTTCAGCAAATAGTGAATAGGCCCATATGTGACCATCATCTTTAATGTGCATAGGCTATAGAGTGTCCATGGCTTGTCTTGGGCACAGGTAAAGAAAGGGAATGTTGGGGGGGCGGGGGGAGAATGATACAACATTAGGGGGGCTGTCATACAATTCTAGTAACTTTAAGGATGTTAATGGTGTTCAGTGTGGTGGGTCAGAAAGAAGCTATTCATGAGCCTGCTAATTTGTAACCATGCTGCTCCTGGGTGGGAGGTGAAAGAACCATGACTTATGAGCTTCAAGCCTAAATTGCCAGATCCATATTTCAGTGAGAGTAGGGCATAATAAATATGATTGTGTGAAGTGCAATGCCTGACATTTTTAAACATGGTAGCCTAATATTGTAGTGCATTAATATGCAGCATGGTGGCGCGCTGGTTCTCATGCAGACCCTTGTTTTTTCGCTCAACTTTGAGCAATGTCCATCTGCGCGAAAACCAGGTTACCATTAGAGTAACTTGCCCAACAGTGGTGATATCGCAAACAACTGTGACCATATTTTGAAATGGCACACATAGGTTACATTGGAGGTCGCTGATCGCTGATTTTTTTAAAGATCATTAATATATATCAAATGCTCAGAAACACCAAGATGCCTCGTATACAGTAGGCAGAGTGTGTCGTGTGCTGAGGTGGCTCGCGATTGGTTTCCCTGACAACCAACGCCGCCAGGATTTTGTTAATCGGAATTTCGAATGTTTCATTTTCCATTTTCCGTTTGGAGGTGCAGAATGGAAAAAACGAGAAAACGAACCGTAATCCGATTTCTGGTTTTGGTTTTGAAAAGGGAAAAACGAAAAATCAAATGCTGTTTTCATTTTTTCAATTCTGTTGTAAAACGAAAAAACGAATGAACGAATGATACACGGATTGAGGTGGTATGTTCCTTTAACTTTTAGAACAGCACTGGGCTCGTCCTCCACCCGACCACCCAACACATAGCATGCCAACATGCTATTTCGCATGAAACACATTGGTTAAAGTAAAAAAAAATCTTTTCCACATTTCAAACTTATCAGTGATGGTTTCAGTTAGCGATTACTCTAAAGTACCTACCTGTAACAACGCAACAACGCAAGCCCAGAGAAAGTTAGAAACTGCCTACAGTAGTGAGGTTTTGAGCGATCTCGGCAAACAGGACCCAATGCTCTGCTACTAGAGCTATGAAGAGTTTGGCAGTTTTGTTATAACCGTTATGTGGGAGGTTGATTTGGGAAGGAGCACCATTTAAATTGCATGACTCTCGCCCGTGAGCACCACTGCTAAGTCTGAGAGAGTGCGCGTTGGCTTTGCCTTCAAAAGGCTTGGCTTTATCTATCATTTTTCCGTCCTTGCCACCAAGAAATGGAGGGTGGAGGCATGAAGGATTTCAGCAGGATTCCAGACCTCTGTGTGTGGTGTATCTCAGCTTAGCTCCACCAGCGGGCTCTGGAGCTATACACACAGAGAGGTCTGGTGAGAACCAGGCTACCATTTAAAAGTCATTTAATGTATTTGTATTTATTTTTTTACATCAGGAGTGCCACAGGAGAGGCCTGGCACGAGATCATGCAGCAGTGTTTGAGCGGGAAGGAGTGTGACCCCGAGAGCAACCACACAGGGAATGAGTGTGGCAGCGACTTTGCCTACTTCTACTTCGTTTCCTTCATCTTCCTCTGTTCCTTCCTGGTAAAATGCTCCAAGCTAAGGTTGCCAGATGTGTCTGATCATTTCCATTTTGGCTTGGGAGGCACTAAATCTTGCCCACTTTGAATTGCAATGATTTCTATGGCCATAGAAAAAGCCCAATTACCAGCTTTGTCTGATAATTTCAAGCACAAAAATGTGCACTACATAGTCAGTCATCTCCTCAATGATATGTGAAATACAAACAGATGTGGAATTAAGGGTCCCTATTCTAAAGTGAGGCATTGTTCAGCCCACATGGCTTAGGGCCCCCACACTACCTAGGGCCCCCACTCTACCTAAGCCCCCTTGGCAAGCAAAGTGTAAGAGCTTAACCCATTCTGCATCAGTCAAATTAGAAATGTAGTTCTCATTTGCTCTACTCAGTGTTTGAAAGAGTAACAGGAAGCATTATATTGCAAGGATTGGATGTACACTTCTCAATGACGGTGGGGTGGTGAGATGTAATTTTTTCATACACCAATTAGTTTTAATTCTACAATAAATGCAGAATGTAACGATGAGTAATAGTTTGGAAGCGAAATGAAGCTATCCCTTTGTGATAAATAAGTTAATGTTTGAGAAACTTAGCTCCAAGAAGTGCAGTGCATGATGGGTATGCCCTTTGTCAGAAATGCAATGCCTGGGCAATGCAGCGATGATATTATTTCTGTTGTTACGTACATGGCAAATTGTTTGGATAACAACTAAATTGCACGAGTGAGGGGAGGAGCTAAGGACGTAGGTAGACTCAGAGCCGGGTAGGTTGTCTGTAGGCCTAGATTGCGTACCCATCATGCACTGCACTTCTTGGAGCTAATGTTCTCAAACATTAACTTAATTATCACAAAAGAATAGTTAAGTTTCGCTTCAAAACGATTATTCTAATGTTCTGCATTTATTTTGGGGGTTTTACAATTAGAACTCAGAGGTACATGAAAAAAATGACATCTCACCAACCCCTCACCAACTCACCGTCATTGACAAGTGTACGTCCAATCCTTGCTATATAATGGCTCCTATGAACTATCTTGCATTGGTAACAACAAGAGAATAATGGATAACTGCACTGGCTTGGCATTAGTTACTTGACTTACGCTTTGCTGATGGGGTGCTAGGTAGTGCGGGCCTAGTTGGTGTGGGGGCCCTAGGTAATGAGGGGGACCTTGGTAGTGCGGGGACCCTAAGCCATCTGGGCTCAGCAATGCATCACTTTAGAATAGGGACCCTTATTCCACCTCTGTTTTCAAACTGTTCAGGGATTGTTCACACAGTGTGTCGGGAGCTTATACACATTGTATTCTGCAACTTACTACTTACTAATAAATAGAAATATAGGCTTACTGACCCTTACTAAGGTCATATTAGTAATAAATCCCTAATTGGGCATGAACAAGACATTTGCGAATACATGCTTAACAACTGTCTGATTTTGCTTAGTACATGCCTAACATGTTACTTACACAGGCATTAATATTGTATGTATTAGTGCTAATAGATGTATCCCTAAAATAAAGTGTTACCATTTTGATGTAGTAACATGGTTCTACCAAGGTATTTCATGATTATTCTACCCTTACGAAAATCGACCATGGTTGTAATGCAGTAACCAGGGTTTTACTACCACATTTTATGGTGATTCCAAGAACTATCAACCAACCATAGTTCTAGTAGTAGCCCTTACAAAGATTAACCTTGGTGGTTCTATGAAAACGAATCATGGTTTTACCATACATTTGCCAGGGATTATAGTTAACCATGGTTTTTAGTGTAACCATGACAACCATAGTTTGTGGTTATGGTTTAACTTATGGTATAACCATAGTATATTCTTTTATTTTAACCATGGTCGCCCACCCAAAAAAGCCCTTTTTTAAAACCATGGTTAAACCATAGTCACAAACCACAAGCCACAAAACACGAAAACCCTAAATAACTACATGTGAGTAGCCGTGGTGTAATGGCTAGGGAGTTGGACTCTAGATCACAGGATTGCAGGTTCAAATCCTGCCCTCACCATTCCGTAGCCCTCCATCCATGGCTGAAGCGCCCTTGAGCAAGGCACCTAACATTGATCCAGGGACTGCAACCAATAGCCTGTAAGTCGCTTCGGATAAAAAAAGCGTCAGCTCACTGTGATGTAATGATTTACTATTAACCATGGTTAGTTGTCATAGTATAACCATGCTTAATTTTTACATAGTTAAATGATGGCAAATCTATAGTTAAACCATGGTTACATCCATAGGTAAACCATGGGCAAATCATAGTCAAACCATGGTTGAATCATAGTTAAAACATGAGTTTACCGTGCTCAAAAAAACGTGACTAAAAACCATGGTTCAGTTCTCATAGTAAAACCATGGTCCATTTTCATAATAAAACCATGGTCCATTTTCGTAAGGGAGTGCAGACTCTATTCAGAATGACTGGGCTGTGTTCTCTCGACAGCAGCCCCGAGGTGAACTGCAGGCATGGGTAAAATAGGGAGTGGGGAGGCTGTATGTACAACTGGCTGTGAACACAAACACGGACAGTGCAGACCCTAAAGAGAGAAGACCTGCCGTCCTGAAGGGTGTACGTTGATAAAAAATAGAGATTCTGAAAAGTATTTGTTATGCTATTTTGATAGGGAAGAAGCATAGGAGATGTACATTAAAATACTGACTGGACTGAGTACATCATCAGGAATGCCCGTGTCTGTGTTACCCACTGCATATCTGAAGTTATCGTGACCATTCGTTTTCAGAAAAAAACACCTGGATAGTTTCTGTACAAATGAATGGGGCATGGTCAATTCTGCTCCAACGATGCGCAGGCAGCCAAAATACATCATATCTGTTCACAAACAGTAAACGGGTCTTTAGGTTTAATATTTAGTGGGAAAAAAATTGGCAATAGGCAGGACTGTTTTAATTAGCCACCATCCTCTGGCCACCACATGGTGCACCTTTAATATGATGGTTTTCAGACATTGAATTTAGCAACAGCAGTTAATTCTTATGATGGTATTGGTGTGATTCATATTTTAGTAAATCTCATATACCCTGCTGTACGGTGATTTATTTGCTCATATTTGCGCTGGTTTCTAGCCTAGCTTGATAGCTTGAAGAAGGCCACTGTTTAACTGAAACAGTCATTGATGTCAACAACTGCACCATATCTTTATTATCTGTACTGTAGATGCTCAATCTGTTTGTGGCCGTCATCATGGACAACTTTGAATATTTGACTCGGGACGCGTCCATCCTAGGACCTCACCACTTGGACGAGTTTATCCGAGTGTGGGCAGAATACGACCCAGCAGCCTGGTAAGTACCAAAGACAATTCTGGGAAAAGAAACAAATACGTGTTTCAAGGTAGTCCCAAAAAAGATTGTGTGATTTGAGTTTTAGAACATGAACACAAGATATAGGGAACTGGTTCTACAGACAAACAATCTGGCATAAATGCCAGTTGTTCTAGAAGGCTATGTAGTGAGACAGCTATACATGGATTTTTCATGCTTACAAACATTCTGCGGCGTGCACAGACAAGAATTCCAACATTTTAACATTGGAAGTGATATTGGAGCCCTGCACAGTGTATGCACTCTTCATGACATATTGTCATGTCAGTCGGAATTCTTTGGTATGCTCCCTAAATATCACTACATTGTGTAACCAAGCGGTAGCCACTGACAAGGTGGGTTTTAGGGATCGGACACAGCCTCTGATTGTTTGGAAGCTGCTGTCACTTAAACATTGCACTCACATATGATTGACATAATAGTACAGAAACCACGGAAACAGCTAGAGCCAGCCGACAAGAAAACAGATTCTAACCACGCACTTCACTGCTCTAAAAGTTATTATCATTACATTGGGAGAGGGGGGTGAGAGCGCAAACAGGTCTCGCTTGCAATTGTTTGGGCTTAGATATACAGAAACCCACGAAACGGGCTGTTACATCTCGAAGTGCATTATTACTCAAAATTGATTGAATAGCTCCCTCACAGTTGACCACCAGCAAGGTGGATAATAATGGCACAGACATTTGACAACACCATCTTTAGTGCCCTCCCTCGTTCACTAATTGCCTGGTAGTCTGGTAACACAAACCGATCCCCTCCCAGCTCAGTGTCCCCAGACCCTCAGCTGACCATGTCAAGCTATGATGCATTATGGGTACTATAAAGTATAAAATAAGACAAAACTTGACATTTTAATCACCAGACATTTGCATGTAGCTTAGAATAAAAGGAAAACGCTTACCTTGACAAAGACTCAGATATAAGTCCACATTTGTACTCCAACTCTATGGTTTTGAGTGTTCCCCATTTCATACATACCTGTACATATTCTTCTTATCATATCCAAATGTTCTGGACTTCCAATGTGAAACAAAGTCTTTTTCACCACTGTTGTGGAGTACGGTATGTTATATTTGTTGTATGTCATATTATTGATATAATTGTCATTTTTTGACTGTACAATAACCTCTTGTTTGCAATTCCCAGCATGCATTCTGCCTTGGCCTTGCTCTAATTATTCTGATATGTTTTTTGCAGCGGACGGATAGTGTATATGGATATGTACAATCTGTTGCGTGTAATATCGCCTCCCCTCGGCCTGGGCAAGAAGTGCCCCACCCGAGTGGCTTACAAGGTTTGCAGATACGAACGGCAACATCCCTTCTTTCCCCTAACCAAGAGCCAGGATGGATGTGAAACTGCCTGAAAATATTAACTGGCCTGCCGCCCACCCCCCACCCCCCCACTAACTGAATTATGGGTAACCATGGTAACAACAGGAACCCCACCACAGCTGCATCTACTCCAGGGCTCATTTGTAGTTCATTGCAGTCTATGTTGCCAGATTTGGCGGTTTCCCACCCAATTGGGCTGCTTAGGAAGGCCTTCGGTGAGTAAAAATGGGCAAAAGGGGGATTTGGGCGGATTTTCTGCACATTTTTGGCCATAGAAACCAATAGAATTTAGTTCAAATTGGGCAGGATTTAGTACTTATGGGTGGGTTTTCAGCACAATTTGGGCTGGACATCGTCAGTCTTACCTGGCAACCCTGATTGCAGCCCCAAACTGTCAGACAGGCATGGGTGGGGTGCAATCTATTCTAAATGAGGAAATGCAAGAACAGCTCAATTCTTGTCAGGCCAACGGCATTCACTGACGACACCAATATTTCCAGGAAATTCCAGTAGTCTTTCATTTTGGAAATTCGATTGAATCAGTCAGACAGACGCTTGTATTTTGTTCTTTTCAATGAAATATAACATCAGTGAAAACAACAATAATGTAGTTGGTGTCTGCTTTTGGAAGCAGAAAAGCAATCTCTGAAATGGAAGCAGTCTTGTGAGGTTGTTTTTCCATGTGAGTTACCATTATGATGTCTTGTCGTAGCATGCAGGAAGAGACATCTCCAATGGGAGGCAGTCACCATCTCCTCTCAACCCCTTTTCCCCTCCGTCAACCCTCTACGTGCCCTCGTTTCTATCACCTTTTCTGAAACCCCCCATGTCTCCTCAAATCCACCTCACACATTAGCCTTGCTCATCTTTCTTCCAGGTCCTTGGGGCCATCCTTAAGCAGGGAATTGGAAATGTGACTGGGATGTCTGTGAAATCCTATGATAACCAATTCCCGGTAGAAAAAGGAAGAATGACACTGATTTTTTTTCTCATGGGCTTTTTTCTGCCATTTTCCTTCCTTCCCCTGATTGCTTCTCTATCCCTTTGTTATGTGACCTTTGACCCTTGACACCTGTGTGAAGTGGGCGCATGACCTTCCGTGATATGTATGAGATGCTCCGCCACATGTCCCCGCCGCTGGGGCTGGGGAAGAAATGCCCACCGCGCATTGCCTACAAGGTAGCCCACATACAGTATAATTATGCTTCATGCATGCATGCACGCACACACACAAACACACAAACACACACACACACACGCACATACACACACACGCCCACGTGAACTCACACACAGGCTCACACACACTCACTTACTCACATGCTCAGCCACAGTCACAAAACATCTTATCATCTTGTCTTGTCTGTATATATACAGGAAGATGGTTTAACTTATCAGATTCCTGTGTATGGTAAGATTTAGCTTGTTCTTCATTGATGAGGCCCCTGGTGATCCAAACTGTACTTTGGCAGGCTGTTGACTTGCTTGTTGGTGTAGCTTACATCGTTTTGATGTAAAATGAGTTTTAATAATAATAATTAAACAATTATTGAAGATAAGATTATTGTTGTTGGTAGGGCTAGGGCTCATTAACTTTTACAGTACTCCTACATAAAGTGTTGTTTTAATACGTTTTCATAATGTTGTTTGACTAATACAAGATGTTTAAAAAATCTTTACACACCTAAAGAAGTAGGTCTTTTTTTCTTTAATCCTTACATTTTCCAAAATGAAACACAATTTGCATCATTTCATTCTCGTTTAGCTTCTCTCAAAATGTATGGAATGACGCCTGCAACGCTTTATGATGTGTGTGATTCTATTGCTTCACATTGGCCACGTTCCATGATGTTTTTAATTCCAAATTAATTATTCAGAATTTAATAGTTCTGTCAAGTTTACATAGCACTTTCATTAAATTCTTAATTGTGAGGCGTTTTCAAAGCAGAATTAAGCTTTATTCGGAATTAAGTTGAGTCCATTCTGAATTAAATGTCTCATTTAAACGAGGCCACTGGCAGCAGGGACTGGACACAAACGGACGTCCTTCTGAGCACATGCGGGGATGGGGACAATACAATGGTCTTAGAAAATGGTATTACATTTAAAAAAATGTAAATGCTTACTTTACAACTATTTACATTGTGTATACATTTTTTGGACACCCTGTAAAAATCAAATATTTACATTTGAAATCTAGAGTAAAGAACAGTAGCAGTTGAGACACCTTGTGTAAATCAAGAGATTATTTAAATGTGAAATTTACAGTGAAGAACCATAGCACTATAGTCAAGTGCAGATATGAGTTGACCCCAAAAAAAATCTAACAAAAGGTTTCTCAGTGGTTTCTAGTTGTATCAGATGTACTTAAAAACATACTCAAAGTCTACCAAAATCAACCTTCAGGAAAGGCCTCATTTTCAAGATGGCTGCCGCCAGGCCCTTAAAAGGACTGCGGCATGAGAATTAACTTGAAATGACAAAGAATAGTGGTGTTTCAAACATGTTTTGACCATGTAATATTGTAGTTAGTACATTTGCTTGATAAGTATGCAATTAGGAGTACAATTTAATATAAAACAAATTAATTAGGACTGTATGGTACTGTACAATTGGTCAAAACAGGGCCACCATGTGTACGCTCAAACCTTTGTGTGTGTGTGTTCTTCTGTTGTTGTTTGTTCCATTTTTTTTAAATTATTTTTGTTTGTTTAATGTTTTTTCTTATTTTTCTTTTTTTGGACATTTGTTTAAAAAAAAAAAAAAATAACATATTTACATTGTGACCTGAATGTTGAACAGAAACATTTTGATGTATATTCTGCAGCTCTTTCCTATTATTTCTTTTTTGTTTCAATGACCTTGAAAAGATGCGCTAGCCATCACATTCTTCCTCCCACTGAGGCTTATTGCAATTGCCAACTTGACATGATCCACAAGCAGTAGTCCATATGCCTTATAACTGCACCGTTGGGTTTGTGCGGTTACAGTGGATCATCTTCATGAGACTATTAGGGGCAGCAGGCTTGCTGGTCATAGCTGACAGGAAGTGGTTGTCCACAAGTTCCCTAGTTCACTGGACCTGAAAGTAAGTTCTGAGTGAGAGGAATTTGGTGGAACATTCAGTCGGGGGCAGTCGTTCTGGGGTAAGAACAGATTTAGTGGTAACAAGCTTCCTGCTGAAGATGTGGTAACGCAGAGAAGCAAGTGAATCCGTACTCTTACCACCAAACCGCACTGCCATTGCCTTGGACCCATGGTCCTGCAGGGGCGCCACCAGAAATTTTGGGACCTATGAAAGATTCGAACTTTGGGCCCCTTAAGGGCCCCTGTTAGTGCTTTTGGGCACTCTTAAGGGCCCTTGTCAGTGCTTGGGCCCTTAGAATTTGTAACATCTTTCCCCCCCTAGCGGCACCCATGTGGTCCTGTATTGTGGTGCTGTCTTGATTTGTCATCAAAAACAAATTGGCACATGACTTGAGGGTAGAGTTCCCATCGACAACTTTGTGAAAAGCTGTCTATTTGCCAACACCAAAAATGTGTGATGTTGAATTACCTGTTACCAGAATGGCAATGCCCCAAGTCATAATGTATTACTAAAGGCCATTTGCACTGTCATAGTGGAGCAGTACTATGGATGTGAAGTTTTCAGTAACTATTCCAGCGTTGCACTGGTGGAACGGCGTGCATCAAGGGTCTACAGGAAACACATGGAATCTGTGGCCAAGTCAATTAACTAATTTAAGAGCTTCATGCCCATTTTAGACGCCATCTTCAAAATTACACCTTTGTAATTTTCAGATTTTGGTAGACTTTTACTATGCTATTAAGGGCACCCTATAGTACACAAAACAGCTAATAGAAAGCTTTTGTTTCAAATACTGTTTCGGAATAGGGTGTTTTGTCATACACACTCTTATTTTAAGACCCTGCAGTTGAAATGGGGTCATTTCGTGTGAAATCAGACACTTTGGGACCCGACCGACACGGATTTCAATCATACTTGCTGTGCCTGTTTAGTAGCAAGGTAGCACCCCAGAACTGCATTTTTGTGAATCTGACATCAATATTAAGGAAGAAACAGACTAGCAAAGGTTTACATGTGAGAGTAGGACACATATGCATTCAGCCTTGATTATATCAGTCAGTGTAAGTCACAAAAAGATGTCTGAGGTGTTGTTTAAAAGCTCTTTCCTGGCTCTACAAATTACTTGAACAGCATGGAATACAACAACCTTCAGAATATGAATTATGATGCATTGAAAAGTTAAAAATTGAATATAAAAAAAAAACATTTTTTAAAATGGCTGGTTTCTTGTCTAAACATAGCCTGTAAGGTCATAAACAACACCTGAAAATGGGGTGTTTGGTTCTTTATTCATTTCAGAGATAATGGGACATAAAGGTTGAAATGAGTTGTAATGAAGTAGTAATAGAGTAGTGTCAGGGACAGGGCTGGACATGCCATCTGGCATAACGGGCATTTTCCCGGTGGGCCCTGCACCCATGTCGGTCCCTATACCAGGTAGGCCTACTCAAAAACTACTTGGCTTCTGCCCATTGTCAATGGACACAGTGGAAGCTAGACCATTTTAAGCATTCAGAGAAGGCAGGGTTGAAAGAATAAGCTCAGTAAAGGATTTTTAAAAAATGTTCAAGCATCAAAGGGTATGTTGAAGCTGTATATGATGGCAACTAGTGCTAGCATGTGTTGAGGAATGTATGCCGAGCACTGGAGAGGTGAAACTGAACTTCCTGCATCCTCATGGACCATCTCCATCCTTCACATATTCCAATAGACATGCTGTCATGTGATATTACTATGGTATCACCATATTATTACTAGGTGATTTATATGATGCCATATTTTTTAGTCCCATTGTCTCTGAAATGAATAAACACCAGCATTTCAGGTGTTGTTCATGACATTGCAGGCTATGTTTAGACGAGGAACTGGCCATTTTAAAATATACGTTTTTTTGATATTACATTTTTAATTTTTCAATTTATGATAATTCATATACTGAGGGTTGTTGTGTTCCATGCTGTTTGTGTAATTTGTAGAGCCAAAAAGAGCTTTCAAACAACACCACAGACATCTTTTTGTGACTAACACTAACACAATATAATCAAGGCTGAATGTAATGTATAGTGTCCTACCCTCACATGTAAACCTTCGCTAGTCTGTTTCTGTTTGGTGTCAGATTCACACAAATGCAGTTCTGGGGTGCTACCTTGCTACTAAACAGGCACAGCAAGTATAATTGAAATCCGTGTCGGTCGGGTCCCAAAGTGTCTGATTTCACGTGAAATGACCCAATGTTTCTGATAAAAAAAATCCTACAAAACCATCCAATTGTACTTAGAACCACTTATCTATCAAGGTAATATTGTAATTAGAATATGACATGGTCAAAACATGTATAAAAACACTTTTCGTGATCATTTCACTGTAATCTTATGTCACACAGTCATCTTACAGTAATTTGAAGGGCCCGGTGGCATCCATCTTGAAAATGAGGCCTTTCCTGAAGTCAGACTTGAGTAGACTTTTAGTATGTTATTAAGGACACCTAATACTACACAAAACAGCTCAGAAACCTTTTGTTAGAATTTTTTTAGGGTTGGGTGGTGTTTTTCCATAACTGCACTCGACTACTAGTTGCAGCAGCAGTTGTGCATATTTGTACTTTTTACCTTAACTTGCCCTCCATTCTCAATCAATAGTTGTTGAATTTCAGTTGATAATGTCATTCATATTGGCAACACCCTCAATAATTACATCCAGCAAGGATGCATATTTTTTCTCATTTAGATTTTTTCTCATTTAGATTCTCTCTCTCTCTCTCTCTCTCTCTCTCTCTCTCTCTCTCTCTCTCTCTCTCTCTCTCTCTCTCTCTCTCTCTCTCTCTCTCGGGGGATATTGCATATTCTTGTGGCCAATTGTTTTTTCCCATGTATTGTGCTTTTATAGTACCTCTCTATCCTGTGTGTGTGTGTGTGTGTGTGTGCATGTGTGCGTGTGTGTGTGAGCGTGTGTGTGTGTGTGTGTGTGTGTGTGTGTGTGTGTGTGTGTGTGTGCGTGCGTGTGCGCTTGTGAATGCATGCAGTCTTCACTGATCTATGACCATGACTCCACATGGATGTAAGGTGCCCCCCCCTTCCATCCCTTTGTTTACCAGGGGAATAATACACGATCCGTTGAGCTGGGGCAAAGTCTGTCCCCCTAGCAACTTAGTGCCTCATCTGCACACAATCTCACAGCTTAGTAGCACTTTGTACCTTCACCGTCAGTAAAACAAAATTAATCTGTGCAGTTAGATGACATTGTCTTTCACTACACTGGGGACGGTAGCATAGTTGCTTAGACTAGGGACCAGAGCTGCTAAAAGGCAACTCTGTTGTCTTACTCATATGGGAATTTGCTGTGACTAGGATTTTGGGCAACATGCCGAAAATGGTGTCTGTCACTTATAGGACAGACATGTTCAGTTTAAGAGCTTCGTTACAAAATGACTGAACAGCCTGATCTCCAAAAATTCTGTGCTCCTGGACACGGGTGTTAAGGACACGAAATCCGTGTCCAGGAGCATGGATTTTTCCAAAATTCTGTGCTCTTGGACACGGAATTGTTTTCTGTGCTCCTGGGCACGGAATTGTTTTCCGCACTGTGTTAACTCATTAGAAAATACATACCAAATGCTAATCCTAAACAAAATAATGCTATAGCAATTTAAGTTGTGCCCTGACCAAAACATTCCCTAACCTTAACCTGTCATTAAAGACTTATTTTTGAGAAATACCTTTTCCAGTTGGCTGCTAGGCTATCAAATTCATATAATGAATGAAAAAAAACTAGCTGTCCCCAGACTAAAACAATCCCTAACCCTAACCTCTCAGTAAGAAATGTTTTTTTTTTTGACAAAGATATTTGAAATTAGAAAAGTCCTGAGAAAACACAAGACTCTGGAAACATAGAGCTGTGGGAGTATAGAGAGAGCACTACTGTGTGTCCATCACGGAAAATAATTCCGTGTCCAGCAGCACGGAATTTTGGCAAAATCCGTGCTCCTGGACACAGATTTTGTGTCCTTAACATCCGTGTCCAGAAGCACGGAATTTTTGGAGATCATGTTGGACTTAACCATAACCATTTTGGAACATTTTGGGAAATTGACAGTTTTATATTGGGCATTGCATTGCATTACATTTAAAATGCATTTGATATAGTATGTATGTTCTCAGAACATTTTAACAGAAATAATTCATATGTATATGATCATAGATTAGGGTGACCATATCCATTTTTACGACCTGTTTAGCGACGTCCGTGTGTCCCAATTTTTGTGTTTCCTCCCGTCCTCGCCTTGTGCTTATGGCCTCGAGATGCGAAGCAACGTCATTGACACAAACTAGACTGACAGTTGGTCGTGTTTCCGATATCTGCGGCCGCCATGTTACTACAGATTTTACTCCAGACATCGCACAGCAAATTTAACTGTATTGCTGTTGCCTAATGTCTGGGAAATTTGCGTGCAATTCGTGTTATTTGCGGTTTATATTCCAGTCTACGTGAGGCACATTAACTGACTGTATGAAAGTTATAGTCAAGTCACCTAATTCCGCCCGTCCCCCAATTCCGCCCGCTTATTTATAAGTGATGATAGTTAATTACTTATCCACGGAATGGATATCGACATGATACAGAGTTTGTATGCTTACAATTTGAAACGGTGATGACATTTAAAACCGAGTCAAACGGCCATAAACAGCATTGTAATGAAGGGTGTCGTAACGGCTGCATGAAAGAGATGGAACTTAAATTTCACGAAAACATTCTGTCTTCAAACTCACCCTGGCCGCTTTCCTTTTTCACTTTAGGACCAAAATTATTCAACCGTTTCCACAGAAGCGAACTAATCACAGTTCCTGCATCGGTAAAGCCAGGACTACAAGTGTGAACGAAATCAGCACAACAGCATAAGGGGTCAAACATACCAAAGCTGAACGGAACGGTCGCGGGACGATTGCGGTCTTTCTGCTTAGTTTCGGCCGGTGTGTTTTTCTCTGCCTTTCACACTGACAGCGTGCACGGCCAGTCCTGTTCAAAAAACCCCCACAGCCAAAACTAGCGTGCTACTTTGGCATTCATTTGAATGAGACACCGGCGGTCGCTGGCGTGAAAAATACGCTCGAGTTCTATTTTCCAAATGCAGCGCGGCGCGGAGCCGACTCCCGCGCCGCTGACGCCCGACTACCGCTGGTTGGTGTGTAAGGACAGATATGTTTCAATGTATTTTCACCGACGCCGGTAAAAATCGCGGCCGTTCCAAGGCGCTTTACCGCCCTAGTGTGTAAGACCCCTAAAGGAATAATAAACAGTA